>NC_142802.1:3836119-3858745 GCF_049724085.1 Artemia sp. Qi Xiang Cuo | reverse complement strand
CATCAATGATAACACTTTTCTGTTTGAACTAGCAAATTTTCTACGAAAGATACCAAATTTTTTCTTAGAAGTAACATTTTTTGATTATGATAACAACTTTTCTGTCAGAAGTAGCAAGTTTTGCTTAACACTAACGAACATTCTCATCAAAGTAATGATATTTTACCTTAATACTAACATCCGTTTACTGAACACACACAAAGGTATCATAGAAACAACATTTTCGTGAGTGATAACACTTTTTATGTTTGAATTAGCAAGTTTTCTATCAAATATACCATATTTTTTCTTATAAGTAACAATTTTCGATTGTGATAACAACTCTTCTGTCAGAATTAGCAAGTTTTGCGTAACACTACCAAACATTATCATCAAAGTAATTATATTTTTACCTTAATACTAACATACTTTTACTGAACATACACAAATGTCTCTTAGAAATAATATTTTTCGTCAGTTATAACGCTTATTCTGTTTGAAATAGCAAGTTTTCTACCAAAGATAACAAATTTTTTTCGTAAAAGTAACATTTTTTTATTGTGATAAAAACTTTTCTGTAAGAAGTATCAAGGTTTGCTTAACAATAGGAAACCTTTTCATCAAAGTACCAACATTTTACATTAATACCAACATACTTTTACTGAACACACACAAATTTCTCTTAGAAATGAAATTTTTCGTTTCTATGTCAGAATCTATTTTTTTACATGTCTGGGTTGGTGTTTGGTTAGGTTAGGTTTGCTAAGTTACGTTCGCTTAGCTAAGTTAGGTTAGGCTAGCTAGTAAACGTTTCTCCATGTTTAAGTTAGGTTAGGTTAGGTGAACTTATCATGAGCGCTCATGATAAGCTAACCTAACCTAACTAAAGCATGGTACAAAGTCGACATGGGGGATTTTCCGGCAGTATGGTTAGGCTTAGTTAGGCTAGACGTTAGGTTAAGCTAACTTAGCTTGATACTAGCCGTACGTAGGCCTAACCTATACTCGCCGGAAAATCCCCCCATGTCGACTTTGTACCATGCTTTAGTTAGTTTAGGTTAGCTTATCATGAGCGCTCATGATAAGTTCACCTAACCAAACCTAACTTAAACATGGAGAAATGTTTACTAGCTAACCTAACCTAACTTAGCTAACCAAACGTAACTTAGCAAACCTAACCTAACCAAACACCAACCCAGACATGGAAACAAATATATTCAGATATAGAAACGAAAAATTTTATTTCTAAGAGAAATTCGTGTGTGTTCAGTAATATTATTTTGTTATTAAGGTAATCTGTTGTTAATGTGATGAGAAGGTTTGCTAGTATTAAGCAAAACTTGCTAATTCTTACAGAAAAGTTTTTATAACAATAAAAAAATGTTAATTTTACGAAAAAAATTTGGTATCTTTGGTAAAAAACTTGCTAGTTTAAACCGAAAAAGCGTTATAACTGACGAAAAATATTATTTCTAAGAGACATTTGTGTGTGTTCAGTAAAAGTATGTTAGTATTAAGGTTAAATATCATTACTTTGATGAAAATATTTGTAAGTGTTACGCAAAACTTGCTACTTCTGACCGAAAAGTTGTTATCACAATCGAAAAATGTTACTGCTAAGAAAAAATTTGGTATATTTGCTCGAAAAGTTGCTAGTTCAAACAGAAAAAGTGTTATCACTGACGAAAAATATTGTTTCTAAGAGAAATTTGTGTGTGTTCTGTAAAATTATGTTAGTATTAAGGTAAAATATCATTACTTTGATGAGAATATTTGTTAGTTTTAAGCAAAACTTGCTACTTTTGACAGAAAAGTTGTTATCACAATCAAAAAATGTTACTTCTACGAAAAAATTTGGTATCTTTGGTAGCAAACTTGCTAGTTCGAACAGAAAAAGTGTTATCACTGATGAAAAATATTATTTCTAAGAGAAAATTGTGTGTGTTCAGTAAAAGTATGTTAGTATTAAGGTAAAAAAATTATTGCTTTGATGAGAATGTTCTTTAATGTTAAGCAAAACTTGCTATTTGTGACAGAAAAGTTGTTATCAAAATCAAAAAATGTTCCTTCTACGCAAAAATTTGGTATCTTTGACAGAAAATTTGCAAGTTCGAACAGAAAAAGTCTTATCACTGACGAAAAAAATTATTTCTAAGAGAAATTTGTGTTTGTTCAGTAAAAGTATGTTAGTACTATTGTAAAATATCATTACTTTGATGAGAATGATTGTTAGTGTTAAGCAAAAATTGCTACTTCTGACAGAAAAGTTGTTATCACAATCAAAAAATATTACTTCTACGAAAAAATTTTGTATCTCTGGTAGAAAACTTGCTAGTTCTAACAGAAAAAGCGTTATCATTGATGAAAAATATTATTTCTAAGAGAAATTTGTTTGTGTTCAGTAAAAGTATGTTAGTATTAAGGTAAAAAATCATTACGTTGATGAGAATGTTAGTTAGTATTAAGCAAAAGTTGCTACTTATGACAGAAAAGTTGTTACCACAATCAAAAAATGATACTTTTACGAAAAAATTTGGTATTTTTGACACAAAACTTGTAAGTTCGAACAGAAAAAGTGTTATCACTGACGAAAAAAATTGTTTCGGAGAGAAATTTGTGTGTGTTCAGTAAAGTATGTTCGTATTAAGGTTAAATAACTTTACTGTGATGAGAATGTTTGTTAGTGTTAGGCAAAACTTGCTACTTCTAACAGAAAAGTTTTTATCACAATCAAAAAATTTTACTTCTACGAAAACAATTGGTATCTTCGATAGAAAACTTGCTAGTTCGAACAGAAAAAGTGTTACCATTGACGAAAAATATTATTTCTAAGAGAAGTTTGCGTGTGTTCAGTAAACGAAGATTAGTATTGAGGTAAAATATCATTACTTTGATGAGAAGGTTTGTTAGTGTTAAGCAAAACTTGCTACTTCTGACAGAAAATTTGTTATCACAATGAAAAAATGTTACTTATACGAAAAAATTTGGTATCTTTGGTAGAAAATTTGCTAGTTCGAACAGAAAAATTGTTATCATTGATGAAAAATATTATTTCTAAGAGAAATTTGTGTGTGTTCAGTAAAAGTATGTTAGTATTATGGTTAAAAAATCATTACTTTGATGAGAATGTTTGTTAGTGTTAAGCGAAACTTGTTATTTCTGACAGAAAACTTGCTATTACAATCAAAAAATGTTACTTCAATGAAAAAATTTGGATATTTGGTAGAAAACTTGCTAGTTCGAACAGAAGAAGTATTACCACTGATAAAAAATATTATTTCCAATAGAAATTTGTGTGTGTTCAGTAAAAGTACATTAGTATAGAGGTAAAATGACGTTACTTTGATGAGAAGGATTCTTATGTTAGACAAAACATGCTACTTCTGACAGAAGAGTTGTTATCACAATCAAAAAATGTTACTTGTACGAAAAAATTTGGTATCTTTGACAGAAAATTTGCAAGTTCGAACAGAAAAAGTGTTATCACTGACAAAAAATAATATTTCTAAGAGAAATTTGTGTGTGTTCAGTAAAAGTATGTTAGTATTAAGGTAAAATATCGTTACTTTGATGTGAATGTTTGTTAGGGTTAAACAAAACTTGCTACTTCTGACAGACAAGTTGTTATCACAATCAAAAAATGTTACTTCTACGAAAAAATTTGGTATCTTTGATAGAAAATTTGCTAGTTCGAACAGAAAAGTGTTATCACTGACGAAAAATATTATTTCTAAGAGAAATTTGTGTGTGTTCACTAAAAGTATGTTAGTATTAAGGTAAAATATCATTACTTTGAGGAGAATGTTTGTTAGTGTTAAGTAAAACTTGCTACTTCTGACAGAAAAGTTGTTATCACAATAAAAAAATGTTACTTCTACGAAAAAATTTTGTATCTTTGACAGAAAATTTGCTAGTTCGAACAGAAAAAGTGTTATCATTGACGAAAAATATTATTTCTGAGAGGAATTTGTGTATGCTCAGTAATATTATGTTAGTATTAAGATAAAATATCGTTACTTTCATGAGAAGGTTTGTTAGTGTTAATCAAAACTTGCTACTTCTGACCGAAAACTTGTTATCACAATAAAAAAATATTACTTCTATGAAAAAATTTGTTATCTTTGACAGAAAATTTGCTAGTTCGAAGAGAAAAAGTGTTATCACTGATGAAAAAAATTATTTCTAAGAGAAATTTGTGTGTGTTCAGTAAAAGTATGTTAGTATTAAGGTAGAATATCATTACTTTGATGAGAATGTTTTTTAATGTTAAGCAAAACTTACAACTTCTGACGGAAAGTTTCTTAACACAATACAAAAATGTTACTTCTACGAAAAAATTTGAAATCTATGACAGAAAACTTGCTAGTTCGAACAGAAAAAGTGTTATCACTGACGAAAAATATTATATCTAAGAGAAATTTGTGTGTGTTCAGTAAAAGTTTGTTAGTATTAAGGTAAAATGTCGTTACTTTGATGATATTGTTTGTTAGTGTTAAGCAAAACTTGCTACTTCTGACAGAAAAGTTGTTATCACAATCAAAAAATGTTACTTCTATGAAAAAATTTGGTATCTTTGATAGAAAACTTGCTAGTTCGAACAGAAAAAGTGTTATCATTGACGAAAAATATTATTTCTAAGAGAACTTTGTGTGTGTTCAGTAAAAGTATGTTAGTATTAAGGTAAAATATCGTTACTTTGATGAGAATGTTTGTTAGTGTTAAGCAAAACTTGTTACTTCTGACCGAAAAGTTTTTATCACAATCAAAAAATGTTACCTCTACGAAAAAATTTGATATTTTTGACAGAAAACTTGCTAGTTCGAAGTGAAAAAGTGTTGTCACTGATGAATCATATTATGTCTAAGAAATATTTGTGTGTGTTCAGTAAAAGTATGTTATTATTAGAGTAAAATATTGTTACTTTGATAAGAAGGTTTGTTAGTGTTAAGCAAAACTTGCTAATTCTGATAGAGAAGTTCTTATTACAATCAAAAAATGGTACATCAACGATAAAAATTTGTATATTTGTTAGAAAACAGTATATCTCAAACAGAAAAAGTGTTATCATTGATGAAAAATATTATTTCTAAGTGAAATTTGTGTGTGTTCAGTAAAAGTATGTTAGTATTAAGGTAAAATATCATTACTTTGATGAGAATGATTTTTTGTGTTAAACGAAACTTGCTACTTCTGACAGAAAAGTTTTTTATCACAATCAAAAAATGTTACTTCTACGAAAAAATTTGGTATTTATGACAGAAAATTTGCTAGTTCGAACAGAAAAAGTGTTATCACTGATGAAAAATATTTTTCTAAGAAAAATTTGTGTGTGTTCAGTAAAAATATGGTAGAATTAAAGTAAAATATCGTTACTTTGATGAGAAGGTTTGTTATTGTTGAGCAAAACTTGTTACTTCTGACAGAAAAGTTGTTATCACAAATCAAAAAATGTTACTTCAATAAATAAATCTCGATCTTTGGTAGAAAACTTGCTAGTTCGAACAGAAAAAGTATTACCCTTGACAAAAAATATAATTTCTAAGAGAACTTTGTGATTGTTCAGTAAAATTACGTTAGTATTAAAGTAAAATGTCGTTACTTTGATGAGAAGGTTTGTTAGAGTTAAGCTAAACTTGATACTTCTGACATAAAAGTTGTTATCACAATAAAAAAATTTTATCTCTACGAAAAATTTTGGTATCTTTGACAGAAAACTTGCTAGTTCAAACTGAAAAAGTGTTGTCACTGATGAGAAATATTATTTCTAAGAGATATTTGTGTGTGTTCCGTAAAAGCTTGTTGGTATTAAAGTAAAATGTCGTTACTTTGATGAGAATATTTGTTAGTTTTAAGCAAAACTTGCTACTTCTTACCGAAAAGTTGTTATCACAATCAAAAAATGTTACTTGTAAGAAAATATTTTGTATTTTTGACAGAAAATTTGCTAGTTCTAACAGAAAGTGTTATCACTGATGAAAAATATTATTTTTAAGAGGAATTTGTGTGTGTTCAGTAAAAGTATGTTGGTATTAAGGTAAAATATCATTACCTTGATGAGAATATTTGTTAGTGTTAAGCAAAACTTGATGCTTCTAATAAAAAAGTTGGTATCACAATCAAAAAATATTACTTCTACTAAAAAATTTGGTATCTCTGGTAGAAAACTTGCTAGTTCGAACAGAAAAAGTGTTATCATTGATGAAAAATATTATTTCTAAGAGAAATTTGTGTGTGTTCAGTAAAAGTTTGTTAGTATTGAAGTAAAAAATCATTACTTTGATGAGAATGTTAGTTAGTGTTGAGCAAAAGTTACTACTTCTGACAGAAAAGTTGTTATCACAATCAAAAAATGTTACTTCTACGAGAAAAATTTGGTATCTTTGACGGAAAAGTTGCTAGTTCGAAGAGAGAAAGTGTTATCACTGATGAAAAATATTATTTCTAAGAAAACTTTGTGCGTGTTCAGTAAAAATATGGTAGAATTAAAATAAAATATCGTTACTTTGATGAGAAAGTTTGTTAGTGTTAAGCAAAACTTGTTACTTCTGACAGAAAAGTTGTTTTCGTAATCAAAAAATGTTACTTCTAATAAAAATTTGTATCTTTGGTAGAAAACTTGCTAGTTCGAACAGAAAAAGGGTTATCACTTATAAAAAATATTATTTCTAAGACAACTTTGTGTGTGTTCAGTAAAAGTAAGGTAGTATTAAGGTAAATATCATTACTTTGATGAGAATGTTTGTTAAAGTTAAGCAAAACTCGCTTCTTCTGACAGAAAATTTGTTATCACAATCAAAAAATGTTACTTCTACGAAAAAATTGGGTATCTTTGACAGAAAATTTGCTAGTTCGAACAGAAAAAGTGTTATCACTGACGAAAAATATTATTTCTAAGAGAAATTTGTGTGTTCAGTAAAAGTCTGTTGGTATTAACGTAAAATATCGTTACTTTGATGAGAATGTTTGTTAGTGTTAAACAAAACTTGCTACTTCTAACAGAAAACTTGTTATCACAATAAAAAAATGTTACTTCTACGAAAAAAATTGGTATCTTAGGTAGAAAATTTGCTAGTACGAACAGAAAAAATGTTATCACTGATAAAAAATATAATTTATACGAGAACTGTATGAGTGTTCAGTAAAAGTATGTTGGTATTAAGGTAAAATATCAGTTCTTTGATGAGAATGTTTGTTAGTGTTAAGCAAAACTTGCTACTTCTGACCGAAAAATTGTTATCACAATCAAAAAATGTTACTTGTACGAAAAAATTTGGTATCTTTGACAGAAAATTTGCTAGTTCGAACAGAAAGTGTTATCACTGATGAAAAATATTATTTCTAAGAGAAATTTGTGTGTGTTCAGTAAAAGTTTGTTAGTATTAAAGTAAAATATCATTGCTATAATGAGAATGTATGTTAGTATTATTCAAAACTAGCTACTTCTGACCGAAAACTTGTTATCACAATCAAAAAATGTTACTTTTATGAAAAAATTTGTTATCTTTGACAGACAGTCTGCTAGTTCGAAGAGAAAAAGTGTTATCAGTGATAAAAAAAATTGTCTTTAAGAAAAATTTGTGAGTGTTCAGTATAAGTATGTTAGTGTTAAGGTAGAATATAATTACTTTGATGAGACTGTTTGTTAGTGTTAAGCAAAACTTGCTACTTCTGACATAAAAGTTGTTATCACAATCAAAAAATGTTACTTCTACGAACAAATTTGATATCTTTGACAGAAAACTTGCTAGTTCGAACAGAAAAAGTGTTATTACTGATGAAAAATATTATTTCTAAGAGTAATTTGTGTGTGTTCAGTAAAAGTTTGTTAGTATTATGGTAATATGTCAGTACCTTGATGAGAAGGTTTGTTAGTGTTAAGCAAAACTTGCTACTTCTGACAGAAAAGTTGTTATTATAATCATAAAATGATGCATCTACGAACAACTTTGGTATCTTTGATAGAAAACTTGCTACTTTGGAAAGAAAAAGTTTTATCCCTGATGAAAAATATTATTTCTAAGAGAACCTTGTGTTTGTTCAGTAAAAGTATGTTTGTATTAAAGAAAAATATCTTTACTTTGATGAGAATAATTGTTACTGTTAAGAAAAACATGAGAGTTCTGACAGAAAAGTCGTTATCACAATTAAATAATGTTACTTCTACGAAAAAAATTGGTATCGTTGACAGAAAAATTTCTAGTTCGAAGAGAAAAAGTGTTGTCACTGATCAATCATATTATTTCTAAGAGAAATTTGTGTTTGTTCAGTAAAAGTATGTTAGTATTAAGGTAAAATAACGTTACTTTGATGAGAATGTTTGTTAGTGTTAAGCAAAACTTGTTACTTCTGACAGAAAAGTTGCTATCACAATAAAAAATGTTACTTCTACGAAAAAATTTGGTATCTTTGACAGAAAATTTACTAGTTCGAACAGAAAAACTGTTATCACTGATGAAAAATATTATTTCTAACAGACATTTGTGTGTGTTCAGTAAAAGTATGTTAGTATTAAGGTAAAATATCATTACTTTGATGAGAATGTTTGTTAGTGTTAAGCGAAACTTACTACTTCTGACAGAAAAGTTGTTACCACATTAAAAAGATGTTACTTCTAAGAAAAAATTTTGTATCTTTGATAGAAAACTTACTACCTCAAACAGAAAAAGATTTATCATTGACAAAAACTATTATTTCTAAGAGGAATTTATATGTGCTCAGTAAAATTATGTTAGTATTAAAATAAAATATCGTTACTTTGATGAGAAGATTTGTTAGTGTTAAGCAAAACTTGCTACTTCTGACAGAAAAGTTGTTATCACAATCAAAAAATGTTACTTCTACGAAAAATTGTATCTTTGATAGAATATTCTAGTTGACAGAAAAGTGTTGTACTAGTAATTTCAGAGAAGCAGTAAAAATGTTAGTTGATCACGATAAATGTTACTGAAAAAATTGATTGAAGATGTTCTCGAAAGGTTAGAAAAATTTGTAGAAATGTGTTCAGTAAACATTTAATAAAAAAGCCTTTTGAAAGTATTGCTTGGTGATGGGATATTCAAAAAGCCATAAACTAAAGTTCTAGGTGAAAAGAATGAGCACTTTAAGTTGTAAAATTGGTTTAGGAGGGACATTTCGCAAAGAACTTGTTCTGAAATAATATATAAAAAGCCTCCTACAAAGTTGTCTGTGAAAAGGATAGATACTTCAACTTGTTAAATAGGTTAAGGAAGGACATTTTGAAAAGAGCTTGTTCTGAACTATCCCTTGAAAAGTATTGCTTGGTTTTGAGGTGTCCAAAAAGTCATAAAGTAAAGTTTTGGGTGAAAAGGATTGGTACTTCAACTTGTAAAAATGGGGTTAGGAATAACATTAAGAAAATAACTGGTTCTTAAATGCCTTTGAGAATTATTGCTTGGTTTTGGAGAATTCAAAAATTTGTAAAATACAGTTGTTGTTGAAAAAGGATGGGTACTTGATCTTGTAAAAATGGATTTGGGATGGATATTATGAAAATAACTTGTTCTTAAAGATATTTTGAAAAGTATTGATTCGTATTGGGCATTCAAAAAGCTGTAAAGTAAATTAGTGGGTAAAAAGGATGGATACTTCAACTTATAAGCAGGGTTTAGTATGGACGCTATTAAAAGAAATTGCTCTGAAATGTCATTTGAAAAGTATTTTTAGTTGTTGTGGTATGCAAAAAGCTTTAAATTATGGTTTTAGATAAAAAGGATAGATAATTCAAGTTGGAAAATGGGTTTAAAAGTCACATAAAGAAAGGAACTTGCTCTGAAATGTTTTTTGAATTTTATTTCTTGGTGTTGTGGTATCCAAAAAGCTGTGAAGTAAAGTTGTTGGTGAAAGGGATGGATACTTCAAGTTGAAAAAAGGGCTTAGAAGGGATATAAGAAAGGAACTTGCTCCGAAATGTCTTTCGAATGGTATTTCTTGGTGTTGAGGTATCCAAAAAGCTGTAAAGGATAGTCGTGGGTGAAAAAGATGGATACTTCAAATTGTAAAATGGGTTTAGAATGGACGTTAAGAAATGAACTTGCTCTGAAATGACTTTTGAAAGTATTGCTTGGTGTTTTGGTATCCAAAAAGCTGTAAAGTAAAGTTGTGTTTGAAAAGGATGGCTACTTCAAGTTATAAAATGGGCTTAGAAGGGACATTAAGAAAAAAAGTTGTTCTGAAATGTCTTTTAAAAGTATTTCCTGGTGTTGAGGTATCCAAAAAGTTGTAAAGTAAAGTTATGGGTGAAAAGGATGCGTTCTTTAACTTGTAAAATGGGCTTAGGAAGCAAATTACATAAAGAACTTCTTCTGAAAAAATATAATAAAGCCTTTTGAAAAGTATTGCTTGATGTTGGGGTATTCGAAAAGCCTTATAGTAAAGTTGTGGGGGAAAAGATGAGTACTTCAACTTGTAAAATTGGTTTAGGAAGGACATTAAGAAATAAACTTGTGCTGAAAAATTATAATAAAGCCTTTTGAAATGTGGGGACCCATTTGTATTTCATATGCACAAAAAAGTATTAACAAAATGGGGCTGGGGTTCTTTGGGTACCCGGGAGGACTTTTGGTGGTCTGGGGGCCCTTTGGGGGCCGGGTGGTCCTTTGGGGCGCCCGAAAAGCCTTATAGTAAAGTTGTGAGGGAAAAGATGAGTACTTCAACTTGTAAAATTGGTTTAGGAAGGACATTAAGAAAAAAACTTGTTCTGAAAAAATATAATAAAGCCTTTTGAAATGTGGGGACCCTTCTGTGTCTCAAATGCACAAAAAAGTATTAACAAAATGGGGATGGGGCTCTTTGGGGACCCGGGAGGACCTTTGGGGGTTCAGGGGCCCTTTGGGGGCCGGGTGGTCCTTTGGGGCGCCGGGGGCCCTTTGGGGGCCGGGGGACCCTTTGGGAGCCCGGGGGACCGCCTTGGGAGCCCGGGGGGACCCTTTGGGAGCCCGGGAGAACCTTTGAGGGAACGGGGGCTTCCTTCGGGGTTGGGGTAGGGGACCTCACGACACTCTTCAAATTGAACTTGTGCATTATAACAACCACACTCAAAACCTCTCCTAAAACTTCTTCTAAAATCATCTTTTAAAATGTCTCTAACTGTTTCACCAAGAAATTTCCCTAAAATGTCTAAAACGGTTTCGCTCAAACAACCCCTAACCGTAATTTCAGCGTTTTCCTTATGTTTTTGGCATCCCTGCACTGTCACATTTGAAATTACTAAGAAACCCTTTTCCCGCGTTAATCTCTTCATCTCCACAGCCGAATTATCACAGCTTCTCGTATCGTCATCATGAAAATCACTGTTGAAACGGTAGAACTCCTTAAAAATTTGCGGGACTAGATTATTCACACAATTATAAACAAATATCGCGGTGGTAGTCTCTCATCTGCCCAACGTTAAGAACCCTTAGAGATTTAAAACCTGCACCGATGTCTTTCACATTTTGTATATTCTTCCTAATTATTTTGCTGCTTTATTGCTGCTTTATTAAATTTTACATTATATACAAAACATTTAAATAATATAAAATTTCAGTCTAAAATATATACCTAGCTAAACGTAAGGGAAGGGTATAGAAACAGCTTCAGCAGCTGCGAAGGGCGATAATTGGAGTTGCAATGGCACTCCACGCGGGGAGACGACGGGGGTGTTGCGGGACGTTGGAGACGCGGGGAGTTGGTGAGTGCAACAGAGATGTTGAGTATGTCTGTAGTTTTATGAAGATGTACTTTATAAACTTTTTTAGGAGTTGGGATGAGAGGGGATGCCTAGACCAGTAATAGTCCAACGCAATTTTGAACAAATTTTGCGTTATCAAACATTAAATAATGGTCCGGAAGATCAAACAGACGTTCCACAACTTCTAAATCGGAAGTTTTTTTAAAGGAATAATAAATTGAAATTTTGTACTGTCGGAGTATATTTTGTAAATTCTGTTGGAAATCCTTGTTAGTGAGCAAGCCGTCTGGCAGTCCAAAGTACGTTATACAGACTAAAAGTCTTCCAGATTTGCTGAAAGGACTAGCAAAAGACTCATTGAAAAACAGGCATATAAAAAGTTACAAAAAAAGTAATATAAAAAGTAAGTAACAAAAAAGTATTTGATAACTTGAATTAAAATTGCAAAAAAAATCAGGAAAACTTAGAATTCCAGTCCCCGCGCCCGTCCCTGGCCCAGAAGAATTTTGAGCTGTTTTTTAACCGCATTCATTCTTAGCATTTCTGCTTGATGTAAGTTTCAGTTATTATATGACTTTATATATGCTCGTTTCAAGTTTTAATTTGGCTCTTTCCTTTTCTTTAAAAAAGCTGTGTTTTTGGAAAGCTTTATTTAAACATTAATTTTCCAAGATAGAATTCATTAACCTATGATCCAGTATTTAATCGATCGTTTTAAGTTATATAATTCGCAAGTGTACAATATGTCTTAAAAGATGTTAGTGATCAATACTTCTTTTGTATTTTGATAATCTTTGGGAATCTTGAGGAAGGTTAAATGGATACAGAATGGAGAAAACTAGTTTTATAAGATCTGACTACATTAGAAGGACTTTAAGATATCGAGGTTCTATTTCTAGAAGAAACACGGATAAACTTTTTGATGTAAAAGTAGGAATAAGCTAGTAGCAGAGCTAACGCGATGCTAACCTTTAGCCAAAGTTTAGATAGGCCTACTGTTTATTTAGACAAAGTTCTGTGGTAATTAAATTTAGATAAATATTGTTAGTATTGCAGCAAAATTAATAGAAGGAGACTGTGAATTAGATAAATTTTTTGCTTCTCTTTAAAGTACCTTTTTAAGTTCTCTTTAAGGATATCACAATTAAAATATTTTTCCCTTTTGGACCTATCTTAAGTCTATTTATACATGAAAAACAGAATTTTGTACAATTTTCCTTTTAATTATTTAAAAATTAGGAAGCTTTTAGGGCATTACCAATGTTTTTATAAGCGTTGCCACGCTGAACCGTCAAAATCAATAAACAAAACTAGTTAGCCAAATTTGACTATTTTTTGTCCTTGAAAATTCAAAACATGACAAGGTGTTAGTTCCCAAAGACAGTCACAGCTTGAAAGGGAAACTGCAACTTCTTTATTTGTTTGGTGTCACATGTTATAGCTTGTTTTTTTTGCCTATTTTTCATCCATATTTCTTTTTAAATTGGACTTCAGCTACAATAAAAACCTGCGTTACTGCACACAGAGTTGTTTTGTAAAAAATTGAGTTATTGATTATTCTATTTTTCCGAGAGTTCAAAAATTATTTAAGTTTCAACTCAACCAACAACCTGAGTTTAACTTAAGTTTAACCCAAGTTAAACTTAAGTTTCCAAACAACCACATTTTATTTTCACTGTCCCTGGCACTTTAATTAATGTATTACCGTAACGTGGTAATTTCAAAATGATTTACGTTAGAAACCTCTTGTAAACATCTGACAGTATTGTTGCTTTGACAGGTTTAAATGGAATCCAAGTTCAGCTTCATTCAGGTCCTATTCTTTCCTTGTCCAAGGTCTGCTTTGAATGAATTGAGGGTCTTTGACTGGACGTTCGGTTCAGAGAAGCTGTCCAGAAGGGGACAGTACAGACAGCAGAAAAAGTTTTGTTGTTTCTTTCAATATCAGAGTAGATTCAACTTATTTCTTGATTCTTGCTCTTGAAAGATTTATCAGCTGTGAAAAGTTGATTTTTGAGCTTAAAGTTGACCTTACCTGTCTAAGTGGGATCAAGTAGAAGTCCCTCTATGGAACTGCCTTTTAGAAGTTTTTGAAAATCTTGTGTAAATTATCGGGAATCTGTACGAGGTGACAGCAATTTTTTTCTGTTCCTTTAGACATTGCTCTACTTCTGCAGAGAGGCAAATGTATAAAATGAGTTTTCTTCCTTGGAAAGTGTAACTTTTGGTACTACAAAGCGTTGTAGTTTGTATATAATTGGGTCTTCCAGGGGGGGGGGGGGAGCGGCTTATAATTGAATATTTGTCTTCATGAAATCTATACTTTTTTTTAAGCCTGCTCTTTTCTTGCATATAGTGTTTATTTTTTTATTTTTTAAGTCGTATAAAACTAGATAGTTTGAAAGATGCATGGAAATTGTTCCGCTTTTATGTTTCTTAAGTCTAAAAAATTACAGACATTGCAGCGAAGTTCCTCTGTGTCTGTGTATGTAATCGAATTGCTCATTCCACAAATTCTCGCCTTTGTATTTTTGAGAGGAAATATTTTAGAAATCAAAATCAAATATTCAAGTGGAGCTTAATAAGCTTATGATTTTCTTTTCAGAAAATTACTCCTTTTTCAAAGGTTTTGACTTGAAATATGTACGGTACTTTTAAAGTAGCAGTTTTTTCCGTTTTATTTTAATTGAAAAACAAAGTTCATCATTTTCTGGTTCTTTGTGAATGTCTGTATCAACCAATACGACAAATTAGAATCTATGGAAAATGCTTGCTAAGAATTTTGTCATATTTATAGAAGTTAAGGGCTGACAGTAAACATAGGTAGCTCGAAATGTACACTTCTTAAGAATACAAGTCGATATAAATGGATATATAATATACATGTATGTATGTATGTATGTATGTATGTATTTCCAAAAAAAACTATCGGGCCATAGGAAAAAACAAAAACAGAACATAAACATAACAAAACCAACAAAAAACACAAATAAATTAAAAAAAAAACACAAACAAATTAAAAAGAAAAAACGTACTTATATATGAATCTTCACGAAAATATTTATAAAGAGATACGTCTTTCATGATGTATTAGCCATTCATCAACACACTTAGCCAAATTCCTTAATGTCATTTTAACTCGTGATCCTACAATCCCTTCCACCCACCTTCTATCTGCCAACAATAACGAAATTATTTATGGAAAATAACTCGAGCAGTTTTCTACTGTAAACATTGAAAATTCTATTTCTTCGAATTCTTTGGGGAAAATGGCTTCTAGTCTGGCACCTTTTATGATAAGGACTCTTGTAAATATTACTATTTGAATGTACAACGTTACTTTTGAAGTATCTTTTCCTGCTCCTCGGGCAAATCCTCTTAGTCCTCTTGAAGCTTTCTCCATGAAGGTATGTCTATGATCAGAGCTCCAAACGAATCTATAAAAGAAAACTAGACATATCTACCATTTTGAACGTCAATATCGTCATCCTCACGCCTAAAGGTCGTATTTGACATTTAGTACTTCTGACGTAATTTCCGAAAACTGTTCGCCAAGCTGTTGTCAAACGGAGGAGCAGCAGAGCATTATAGGTCAGAAGGATCCAATTGTGATTTATGTATTGCCGTGCTGACCCTCCCTTTGAGAACAGCTTTGCAAACACTTCTGCAAGTTTTATTCTGAGGAGTGATTATTTTGGATACGGTCTTAATTTGTGCGTGGTTACGACGATGTGTACCGTCGTTATCCTTTTCAATCTAGTAATTTGAAACTCTTTATTGCTGAAAATAGAAGTTGTGCACTTATTGTGTTTTGATTTCAAGTCACCAATGCAATACAAGTACACGTCCAAAATGCTTATTTTTAGAAATTTCCTGCATAAAAGGCTGATTTTATAGTCTGGTTCTCCCTGGGCCAGCTATAAGTGTCAAAATGTCAATTTAACAAAATGTATTGAGTTTTTTTTATTTCATTCTGAAACGCCATTCGTTGCTAGAGGAATTTCCCCTTGAATTCAATTTTGCCCGTAAAGTATGAGTCTCTTGAGTACTTTTGAAGATATTGTTCGTTTTTGGTATTTAGACCGCTTGGAATTTAGGCTGAAATTGTATAACTGGATCCCTATTTTCTGAAACTTATTTTAGGTCATTTTCCCCAGTTGCTTCTTAAGAGCTATACCATGTCCGACTCCATTTAAGAAATAAAAGCGAATAAATACGGTGAAAACAGTCCGATGTTTTTCCCTTTGCCGCAGTAAGCCTACAGGAATTTGAAATAATGCCTTTCGAGGGCAACGGTTCGAAGAGAGGGGATTTTCTGTTCCCTAGTCTGGCTGATTAACTTTTGTTCTATTGCTATTATCTTTGGTGGAAGGGAAGTTTTTCATTAGTATTTTGTAGACATACTAAGATAAAAATAAAGGTTATATTTTGCTTGAAATAACAGCCGTGTGTTTTCAACAGACTTTATAATAAAGCCATTTTAGAAATTGTACCCTATCTTCAAAAGTAAATATAAGTAGAGAGGGGGTGTGACCCCTCTCTACTAATATAGCAGCAGTATTTCAGAAAAAAAAATATATATTGACGTTTGTTTCTAATAGCAAAGGGTGACACTAAGCTTTAAAAGAGCGATAATTATCCCCGTAAATGGTGCTTTTAGCTCCCCCAAGTATGGCTGTTATTATTGTACAGTGTGCCCTTTACTAACACAGGGCTCTTGGGACATACATTTTACATTTATTTCGGACCAGGATCAAAACCGAGCTGTGGCTCCCTCGAATATGGCTGTTATTTTTTTGCAGTGTGCCCTTTAATAACACACGGCGCTTGGGCCATACATTTAATATTTATTTCGGACCAGGATCGAAACCGAGCTGTGGCCCTTCACTAACACAGGGCTCTTGGGACATAGATTTTACATTTATTTCGGACCAGGATCGAAACCGAGTCGTGGCCCTTTACTAACACAGGGCTCTTGGAACATACATTTTACATTTGTTTCGGACCAAGATCGAAACCGACTTCTGGCTCCCTCAACTATGGCTGCTATTATTGTGCAGTGCGCCCTTTACTGAAAACACAGAGTGTTCGGAACATATATCTAATATTCGTTTCGGATCATGATCGAATCTTCAGTTTTGGTTTGAAGTTAGGTGTTCTAAGGTCGGTGATGAGATTCCAAACTTAGCTCTTTACGAACTAAGTGGTTGGATCCCAGTTTGTATATTTATCGTGAGAGAGCAACTGATGTGCCTTGGTCATGTCCTTTTGGGTGGACAATACCATTACCCATAGAATAGTTCTACTAGTCAAGCCACAGAGTGGTAAAAGATAGTCTAGAATACCCAGTTTTGGTGGTATGATATTATAAAAAATGATCACATCTTTGGAGATCTGGTGGAAGTTGATGAAAGGATTGTTTGGTATGAAAGATGAGAGCTCTCATTGAGAACAAGCTTTTAAGAAGATTACTTTGTGTATATATTATTAAGGTATTTCCACGGTGGAAGGGGTGCCCTGTTACGGAAAGCCACCCTACAAAACCTAGAAGGTCTCTTGTTTATCGATTTGGTAATTTTTAGTAGTATACCTTGTTTTAATCAATTATATTTGGCTATCCAAATTTGAAACAGTTACGGAAGATTCGAATTAGCCATGTTGTTCAGCATAGTTGAATGGTCCAGTAACCATGTATCTAGGAATATTGGGTATGTCAGCCCCCCACAATTATGCAATTTGCCAGTTATACTTTAAAAATAAATGTTGCTTTAAAACTAAATCAAGGGTTACGATGTATATGCTGGTTGTCAACAAAACATCTCAGCAATATCCCAGAATGACTGAGGGAACTTGTATTGGTTGCGGGACCCGGCGTTTTCCACATCGCCTGGCATATGAAGTTCAGATATACCGTCGTGATTTGTTTAACCGTAAGCTCCCCAGACTAGACTAGTAGCAAGTAGTTGCAGTGGCAACGCGGGGAAGGGGCATAATTGATGGCCTTTTTTTTAACCTTTATTTTCAAAAATTCAAAATTTTTGTTCTTTTATTTCGAGTTTTCCTCCCATTTTTGTTAACTTATGCCATTTGGTTTGGCTAGATTGTTTTTTCAAGGATAACTTCAATTTTAATAAAAGTTAGAAATTTGGGGGTCGGGGTGAACATTGCAATCATTTTTGACGATGTGTGATTGCGAGATTTACTCGTATCCACGAAACTCATCAGGCGGTATGGTTATTTATTGTCAAATTAAAAACCATGGCATCATTTGAGATGAATATTTCTCTTCTTAGAGGTTGCAACTCCATAGGGGGTAAAGTGCTCTTCACTGAAGTACTGTTTTCATACCTCTTTCTCCTCTAGCGAACTGTCAAAATTGATAAAGAGTTATGATTGCTTGTAAAAATCAATGTACTTTATTGATTCTTCGTTTTTGTATGTGTGACTTATATCGTGTCAGAGATGCCACTTTTTAATATCCCTTCTCGTAGTTTATGACACATCTTAGAATGTACTCAAAGGTTTTACATCGTTCAAAAATAAATTATTTTTAATATATTTAAGTTGAGCTCGTCTTTTATTCATCTATGTCTGTGTAATATGCATCTTCTGTATTTGCAAAATGTATATTTGTATTGTATATTTAAACTCCTTTTAAAGGAAAGATTTTTAGTCATCCCTAATTTTCTGGGTGTGTAGAGGCAGCAAAAAAAAAAAAAAAAAAAAAAAAAAAAAAAAAAAAAAAAAAAATTAAAGGTGATGCTCTGGGCCTATCTTGAGAGGATCTATTGATTTTTGCAGAGGTATGCAGAGCTTGAACTGTGCAGAAGTAAACATTGTAAGCATACCTGCGTACAGTAGGGCTACTCCTTTCAACCCTCTCAAGGATAATTAAGAGATGAGAGAAATAGCCCTCTCATCTCTCACCTCTCCACTTCGTACAAATACTCCCCCCAGGACCACGTTGGAAATCTTTTACTAAAATTGCCCTTTTTGGTGGTTTTGCACCCGCTCACATGCAAATATGTTGAACGAGTCGGTGACCATGGTTGCATCACAGGTCTGACTAAAGTTACTAAAAGTTACTAAAAACTGACTTTTTCATTCCAGCTTACGTTGACATAATAGCTGGAACGACAGAAAAGTAGTTTTGGATTTACTTTTGTCGTAAGTTATAGTAAAGATAGTTAACGGGTTATCTTTAACAGGTCATACTCAAAGACATAATTTCCAGACCAGGGGCGCAGGGGCGGATCCAGGATTTTTTATAGTGAGGGGAGGGGTGGCAAAATAGGTTGATCCGAAAAAAAAATTTAGTTTGATCTGAAGTGCTTGGGGAAATGATGGGCGTGGGGGGCATTCGCCCTCCGATCGCTTTTGACTATTAATAATAGTTATCTTTGGCGAAGCAAATATGCATCATCATTATCATCGGTATTACTATCAGATTGAAACATAGTGAAAATATAATTAGAGTGAAAGGAGATAGATATGGTTGAACTATGAAGATTGTGCCTTTTTAATTCTAATAAGCCCTTAGTTACTTCACAACCGTTCTCGATGGATGTCAACTTTGTCTAACTTCTCTAGTTAATGTATAGTTGCTAGGGCTTATAACGCGGACTCTATGTATTTTTCTTTGTATGCGGGGTACAGAGGTCGGGTTGGAGACTAGACCTTAGAACTGGAGGCCGGTCTTGAGGTAGTGCGGGTGGTACAAAATTATGTTTGCCCAGATATGATGTTTAATAAGATTGTAAAGAAATTTTTCTAAAGTAGGAACTGGTAATAATGAGATATTAGCACTTGTGCCTTTCATTACACTATAACCAATTATGTACACCTTTGAAAAATAGTGGGCAACCCTTCAAATATCAAATATCTTATTGATTTTTCGATAATCATTTATGCACCTATTTCAAGTCAAAAGTGTCACTTTTTAATATTTTTTCATTTTTTATGTTCGATTTAGAATTTATTCAAAGGTTTTGAAATATGAATGCTTTTAAATATTTCAGTTCGTCTTCTTTTTCATCCATTCCTTTCTAATCTACATTTTCTACTTTGATAAAATGCATCTTTCGAAATTGTATGTAAACAGGCTTGAAGTGAATAGTATCATATGGGCTTCCACTCTCAAATTAATCTCTGATCTTAGGAAGGGAAAGAGAAAATTGGTTTTAAGATGAATTGAAAATGTCAGGAAATTCTCTCTAGAAGGCTCTTAGATGCAAAATGCTACTATTTATTTGTTTCAACTCGAATGTTTCCTTTTATCAAGAACAAATGTTTGTTATCAATATTATCAAGATACATGTCTTTTACTTATTAATTTTGAAGTAGTTTTAACTTTATTGATTGCGACCTTAGCCTTGGGTAACATTTCTAGCTCCCCTTTTTATTTTTTAAACTCTACCTCCAGTATACTCAGCAATGCCTCTCTTATTTATATTTCAAATTAATATTTATGATAAGCCAATTAAAAAAAAATTACCCTCCCCCCTCCCTCATGATCCATATTAGGTCTATTCATACCTGAAAACTGCAATTTTCTTAGTTTTTGTCAAAATTGTGAAGTTTTTTGAGCAGTACGACGTTTTCGTCAATGTTGCCACGTTGAACAGTAGGAATAAATAGACAAATCTAATAAGTTAAATTTGGCAACACTTTTATCTTTAATACTCTGTTGATTACCAAAGACAACTATCACTTTTTAGGAAAGCTACATTTTCTGAAGCTGTTGATGCCAAATGGGTTTAGCTTTCACTTAACCGATTTGAGACTTGTGGGCAACACTACATTTTTGCCAGTGTTACCACATTGAACAAGGGAAATATATAAGAAAACCTTATTAGTTAAATTTGGCAACGCTTTTAACTGTAATGCTCTGTTGATTCCCGAAGACAACTATCACTCAAAAGGAAAGCTTCACCTCCTGATTCCTGAAGCTGTTTGATGCCATATATTTTAGCTTATTTCTTGTTGATTTTTCAACCTTGTTTATTTTCTTTCTTTTTTTTAATTTGATGTGGACAATTACACAAATTGAATATAGAGATCAAAAAAGAAACTCCCAATTTGCCTGATTTTTTTTTTTTTTAATATTTATGGGTACGTAAATTTTCACTTATCCAATTCAAGGAATCACTTTTCCTTTTTCAATGTCCATGTTTCTTTAGTTTAAAAATAAAATTGTTGGCTGAAAGGATTTAAAAAAAAACAAACAAAAACTATCTACATACTACAGATTGGCTTGAAAATGCGCGCCTGTTCTGAGGTATTCTCAGAACAGCTCCAATGCTCCGATTACCTCCACACGAATTTCAAGGAGGTTAAACATGCTGAGGTCGTAACTAAAAATAGTTTACCTTTGATATTAAATTGTTTGGAAAGGTAAGTATACCCAAATTTGTGGAAACGATATATAAATTTCGAACCTTCTGGAATGTAAATAGACATTTTTTGTTATAGCGTTTAATTTGTGATATTAGGTACACAGCTGGAATTAAGTTTTTGTTACTTAATTTATATACCCTGCATGCCTGGTTCCCATAAACCTTTGAGTTAACTACCCAATCAGCCATATTTGATGGGTATCCTTTATCATTATGATGGATCATCTTGTGAAACCGTTCAATATCCATGGTATGAATGAAAACGAAGAAATTCTTCACTGCAGGTATATGGGAGCAAAGGGTAGTATGGTATTTATTGTCCAATTTTCTCATACTCGAGATATGCCTTCATAAATACCATACTCTCGGGGCTAAAGTATGCCCGCATTGCGGTTTTTTATGATACGATCCTATCTTTAAGGCTACTATAATTTATTGCTATAGTATCCATTGTTTTAGCGCCAAATATTATAAAGAATTTGTTATTTATTTTGTTACCTTCTTTTATTTCTTGATTTACCCAGTTGTTCGTTTTATGTTCTCTGCTTCCTTTTTTATCTCCTAATTGTCTATTTTATAAAAAAAAAACGTCAGTTTATTGTTGTTGCAATTTACTATAAATAGGTTAAAAGGGTATTAAACTGCTTCTATACAAAGCCTTGATTTTCATCTCAAGTTTTTCCAGCTTTCGGATTAGAGGATCTAATTTGTATAATTAATTTCGATATTTGAAAGACATATGGGAACATTTGTGTCTGTGACAATGTAATTTAAAATCCCTGGAATTCCTGACGCTTCTAAAATTGTTTATGTCATGGCTGATGGACAACCTGTTCTTAAACTGCTCTCATTCCAATAGAGCATTTGACAGTGTCGAGAAAGAGCAAATAAAGCCATTGAGTTGATGACGTTTTGAGGTCATGCTAATTTTAATGTTGGAAAATTCTAACCTCAATGCTAGGTAAGGACAGGCATGTTGAACCTGACTTGAAGGGAGACGGTGTGGGGGCAGGCACGTATACAAGAATATTTTTCAGGAGAGGGGGCTATAGTAAAAAGAAATATTTGTTTGATAATTCTAATAAAGTGCGAGAAATTAGAGAAAATTTACGATTTTTCGGGGGAAGGCTTGAGTTTCCCCTCAGTATAGAAGCGAATCCTAGGGGTGATTTCAGGGATACGTCCACCTTCCAGAAGGTCGAAAATTGCGTTAATTAAAGCGTTGGAGGGGCGAAAATACCAATGGGGAGTCTAATTTTCACTGGTATCCTTCCCAAAAATTAATTCTGTATCCGCCCCTTCCTGTGTACGTCTTCGTACAGGGAAGGGGGAATAGGTAAAATGTGACTAATCATGGGTTATATTAAAACTGTACTGGTTTGCAAGGCCGTTCTCAGGATTTTTTTTTTCGGAGGGGGTTTTACTAAAAAAAAAATTTATTTTTTTTTGGGGGGGGGGGGTACACAAACAAAAACGCATACAAAATTTGTTTATATACATTTTTGTTACGTTTTTACGAGTCAGACAAACATTTCGGGGGGGGGGGGGTGGCAAACCTCCCTA
>NC_142802.1:3713619-3831119 GCF_049724085.1 Artemia sp. Qi Xiang Cuo | reverse complement strand
TTGTGGGTGGGTCTGTGTTGGTTGGAGTTTGGCTGTCTGTTTCTCAGTCTTAGTGTGTGTGTCACTTTGGGTCAGTGTTTATCTAGATCTTTGTATGTGTATGAGTCCCTGAGGGTCCGTGTATGTGTGTGAGTGTATCTGAGGGTGTGTGAGAGTGTGTGTGAGTGTGAGAGAGAGTGAGTGTGAGAGTGTGTGTGAGAGTGAGGGTGAGTGAGGGTGTGTGTGTGTGTATTTTTGTGTATGTGTCGTGTGTGTGTGTATGGCTGTCTGTGTGTGTGTGTGTTTGTCTCTGTGGGTGTGTCTCTGTTGTTGTCGGTCTCTGTGTGTGAGTGTGATTGGGTCTGTGTGATTGTGTGTGTGAAATTGTGTGAGTCGGTGTGTAGGAGTGGCTGTGTTTCTGTGTGTCTGTGAGTGTGTGTGTGTGAGTGTGTGTGAGGGTGTGAGGGTGGGTGACGGAATGTGTGACTGTGTGTCGTGTAATGTTTGTGTTTGGGTCTGTGAGTGTGTGGGTGTGTGTGTGTGGGTGTGGGGGTGTGGGTGTGGGGGAGTGAGTGGGGCTGGGGGAGTGTGAGGGGGTGTGACTCTCTTGCTGTGTGTATGTGTGTGTGTGTGTGTGTGCGTCTGTGTCTCTCTCTGTCTCTATGTGTGTAAGTCTGTCTGTCTCTCTGTGTTTCTGTGTGTGTGTGTGTCTGTCTATGTCTTTGTCTGTGTGTGTCTGTCTGGCTGTGTATGAGTCTCTGTTTGTGTTTGTGTCTGTCTGTGTCTCTGTGTGTCTTACTGTCTGTGTGTTTCTCTGTGTGTGTGTGTGTTTGTGTGTGTGTGTGTGTGTGTGTGTCTGTGTGTATTTGTTTATTTGTATGTGTGTGTGTGTGTGTGTGTGTGTGTGTGTGTGTGTGTGTCTGTGTGTATGTATGTATGTATGTATGTATGTATGTATATGCAACCTAGTAATTTCAATCTCTCTGCCTAAAAACTTTAATTTTACAGTTAATACTGTTTTGATTTCTGTTGGCTGATTGAAACTGCAATAATTTTTTTTTCCAGGATGGTCAGTATGTTTTGGACAAACAGTATAGTGGTCAAGGTTTAAGCCCGTATGACCCATCTCATAATACAACTGCTGTTATGGTTGGTAAGTTAGAGCAATCCTTCTGTAGCGTGGCTTACCAGATGATTCACTTGGGGGAAAGCTTTACTTCAAGGAATATCTGATTTCGTGATTGATTTAAAGTTTCAGTTTTATGACATAGAAGTTCAGTCTTACTAACGAAATATTGATTAATTTTGCAATCTTATTAATTCCAATTAAAATATTCCTAAATCTAGAATTCTTTGAATCTCTGGAAAATTCATTTTCCGGCCATTCTAGACTTTACAATGAAGCTGCTAAGAATACAAATGGCAAAAAAATTGAATATTTAGGGATTAGATTTATCTTGTACTTGTGTCTGTAAACTTTCTATACACCGTTTAGCTTATGAAATCATTAAAGTGAATGTTTGTCATGGAAGTTAGTTCAACCATGTAAAAAGAGAAAAGTGTTAAAAATGGTAAAAAAAAGCAGGTCGTTTTATTGAAATAATATTCCCCCCACAGAATTTTAGCTGACAAACTGACTTATTTTCTACTGAATAGCTGGACTTTATAAGACAAGTACTTTGATCAAATAGGGCATAAGAATGATGATTTTCAGAGATATAGTCCCTTTCCTCAGCTTTTGTATAAAAGCGCTCAAAATCATTTTTAAACTTTGCCAATGCCATTGATCTGAACAAGGTTATCTGGCAATGACCCATTATAAGGAAGAGGATTGTCAAACAGCTCGTGTTCACGAACTTTAAGCAAGGAGTGACTCGGCCCAATTGTGACCGAAATTCTAAAAAAAAAAAATGGAATTTTGATAACGGTAGATACATAAAAAATGGCTTTTTATGCTGATTCTAAATAAGTAAAATTCTTTAGGTTTAATGTTACCCATCAAAAGCTACGAGCCCGAGAAAATTTGTCTTATTTTCAAAAAGTTGGGAAACACTCTCAAAAGGTCAAGGTATCTTAATGAAAACCACACACTCAGATTCAGCATACCGGAGAACACTATTTTAGAGGTTCTAAGTTCCTATCTAGAAAAATGTAGAACTTTGTATTTTTTTGCCGGAAAAAGATCAATGATACGTGTTTTTAATTTTTGTTGTTGTTGTGTTTGTTTTTCCCAAGGATGATTGTATGAAACCACGGTCCTAGAAGATCGAGAGAAGGATCATTTGAACGTAAATAACAAGTTCTAGTGCCCCTTTTAAGTGACCAAAGAGATTGGAGGGCAACTAGCCCCCCTTCCACGTTTCTTTTCCCCAAAGACATTCGATCAAAATTTTTTAGATAATCATTTGTTTCAGCTTAGTTGAAAGGTATAAAAGTTATGCCTTTGGGGATGACATGTTGACATGGTGCTCCATAGTCCCTGGGGATAGGGTTTTAAATTATGCAATTTTCACATTTTACACACATGTTATGGGAAATACACGGAAATTTTTGAGGAAAATTTTCCGCGGGAATTTTTCATGGACCATTTTACATCGGGTGGGCAAGTGGATTTCCTGGAATCATTTGAAAAACAGTCAGAAATCAAATAAGAAAGAAGAAGTTTTTTCAATTGAAAGTAAGGAGCATCATTAAAACACGAACAGAAAGTATACCCTGTATGGCAGGACTGCCCCTTCTTCAACCCTAGCTCTTTGCACTAAAGTTTGTCCGTTTGCCACAATTTTTTTTGAAAGACTGTTCAAACACAGGGACCGTTGAACTTGAATCAGAAGTATTTTTAAAGAACTTTAAGACTTTGGCTTAAAGGGCGAGGATTGAGGAAGTAGCAGGCCCCCTCATATAGGAAATAATTTTTGTTCGTTTTAAGTTTTAATGTTCCTCCTTACTTTCAGTTGAAAAAACTTGTTTTTTTGTTTGATTATTTTAAAACACTTCCACAAAATAAGCTTTCAAAGGATAGTAAAGAGCTATATTAAACCAAAAATGAACAGGAATAAAGTCAAATAATTTTCCAAGCATAAAACTATCAAAAAATAACTATCAATAAATAAATGAAACCGAAACGAACAGAAATTACAGTAACTGAGTCAAACTCAAAACGAGCAGAAACTACGGTGAGTGGGGCTGACGCCCCCCATGCCTTCTGAAGAACCGGACATAATTTGCACTTATTGAAAACAATCCTTATTTCGAGCTGAATGCTCCTATTTCTCATGATATCGAAAAGAAAAAAACCATCATAACCAAGATTATTGAATAAAACAATCAATGAATATGCATTGACAGTTTAATACACATATACTGATGTTTATTCTTTAAAGTCTTAATAATTTTGTATTTATTTAAGTTAAAAAAGTGAAAACATTTAAAATACATTTTGTTTCAGTAAAGTGCTCTGGTCTTCCGAAAGTATTGGGGTGTCATCTTAGTTTCAGCTTAGTTTCAGCTCATTTTGAGTTGAATTGGGGTGTCATCTTAGTTTCAGCTTAGTTTCAGCTCATTTTTAGCTCATTTTGAGGATTTCATTTATTTACTAATGGTTATTTTTTGGATATTTTTTTGTTTTCTGTAAAGTGCAAATTATGCTCTGGTCTTCCGAAGGTATTGGGGTGTCATCTTAGTTTCAGCTTAGTTTCAGCTCATTTTGAGTTTGACTCAGTTATTTATTGTAATTTGTGTTCGTTTGGATTTCATTTATTTACTAATGGTTATTTTTTTGATATTTTAGGCTTAGAAAATTATTTGGCTTTATTTCTGCTCATTTTGTTTTTTTGTAACTCTTTACTTTTCTTTGAAAAACCTATCTCCTGAAAAAAAGTTTTTTGAATTAATTTCTATACGTTTTTATTCACATTGTCTTTCCCATTGGAAAAGAAAGAATATTTTAAATCATTTGTTTGTTTTCTTTCTGTAAGAATTCATAGTTTGGCTTACTATTTATATGTCGGAGAAAATTTTCAGCTATTTTTAATAACATACATTCTTTTGAAAATCTGGACACACATAGTATTGTTTAATTTAGTTTTACATATCCTCAAGTTTTCCTGACAAATAAAAGTTAGTATCATTCCCAGAAAATTGCATCTACGCTATTTTGACTACCTGGATGCACTTACACTACGCGTACATTCTTTAAGCCCTCGGAAGGAAACTAAGTCGGTCTAGCGTTCGGATCTTCTATGTTCCTAAAAGCTTTTTATATTTCGTTCAACTCTTCCGTATCTTTGTTACTGCTTTTTCTTTTAGAGAAGTTAGAAGCAGAAGAGGAATGATGGAATTCTTGAATATGTTCCTAACGAAGGAAACTAGGGTTTTTTAGAAACAGCTTTTATATGCTTTTTTAATGAAACTAATAAAACAGACCAGTGGTTCCAAATAAAAATATTTCAGGTTCTTGAAAGAGATTTTTTAATAGTAGTGATAGTACAGAAGTTTTGCTAGTAGGAAGGTGATAATTCAATTGTATCGAATTGTACTTAAGCCTAACTTCCGACAACATAAAGATAGTTCACTTAAATGAAAATTTAGAGATCTAGTTTTTTTTTGTTTTTTTTTAGTAAAAAAAAAAAAATCAACTCACAAGGAAGTGTCAAATTCTGGCATTTTGTTCAGGGGCTGTCCCCTCCTCAACGCCTCACTCTTTACGCTAAAGTTTTTTATTGCTTAAAAAAAAAATAGAGTTGTGAGAAAGAGTAAAACTTTAGCGTAAAGAGCGAAGTGTTGAGAAGGGGACAGTCCCTTTCATATACGGAATAATTTCTGTTCGTTTTAAGTTTTAATGTCACTCATTACTTTTAATTTAAAAAATTGTTTTTTTTTATTTAATTTTTGAACGTTTTTGAATTAATACGGGTTTGATTTTGGCTCACCGTACATGAATAATTAAAACAAAAGTTGTATATTGATTTTACTTTTATTTGGTTAAATGGGTTTCTCAAAAGTTGTTTAATATTATTTACGAACGTTTTTATTAGTAATAAATATACGTAACTTACGAATTAACTTACGTAACGAACTTCTATATTCATATATTTTTAATATATATATTAGGGGGTTCTCCCCCTAGTCAATACCTCGTTCTTTACGCTAAAGTTCGAATTTTGTTCCAATTCTTTAAAAATGACCTCTAAATCACAAAGACCGTTAATTAGAATAAATAGCTCTTATGAAAGTACTAAAACATCTTTGGCTTAAAGAGCGAGGTATTGACTAGGGGGCGAACCCAATCATATACGTAATAATTTCTGTTCGTTTTAAGTTTTGATGTTGCTCCTTACTTTCAGCTGAAAAACTTGTTGTTTTTTTTAAATTTAATTTTCTGATCGTTTTTTTACATAATGCTGGAAAATCCGGTGCCCCCTTCATAGAAATGTCCCTTCCCCCATGAAAACTTCCTCCACAGAAAAATCCTCCCACATAGCCCCCCTCGATCCCCCCCACTACCAGAAAAAATCCCCCTTGAAAACGGCTGTATACTTTCCAATTACCAATGCTATATGTAAACATTGGGTAAAGTTCATAACTTCCAGCCCTCCCCCCGGGGACTTCGGAGGATTAACTCATCCTAAAATTCGTATTTATTATAATTTCGACCATGTTGAACAAAATGGCTATCTCAAAATGTTGATCGAGTGAGTTTGGGAAAAAATGAGCGTGGGAGGGGGCCTAGTTGCCCTCCATTTTTTGGTCACTTGAAAAGGGCATAGAAAGTTTAATTTCCGTTCGAATGAGCCCTCCCACGATATTATAGGACCACTGGGTCGATACGATCACCCCTGGGAAAAAAACAACGACAAAAAAACAAACACGCATCCGTCATCTTTCTTCTGGCAAAAAAAAAGAAAAAAAAAATCAAAATTCCACATTTTCAAACAGTTCGTGGTAACGAACTGTAAGTAAGGAGCGACCCGGCTCAATGGTAACCGAAACTCTAGAAAACGGGTTTTTGATACCAATAGATATATCAAAAGAATCAGATTTCAATGCTGATTTCAAATATATAACTTTCATCAAGTTTAGAGCTACCCATCAAAAGTTACGCGCCTGAGAAAATTTGGCTGATTTTCAAAAAAAGGGGGAAAGACCCCCTAAAAGTTATAGAACCTTAATGAAAATCACACCATCATATTCAGCGTATCAGAGAACCCTACTGTAGAGGTTTCAAGCTCCTATCTACAAAAATGTGGAATTTTACATTTTTTGCCAGAAGAAAGATCACGGATGCGTGTTTATTTGTTTTTTTGTTTTTTTGCTTTTTTTTTGTTTTTTTTCCCAGGGGTGATCGTATCGACCCATTAGTCCTAGAATATCGTGGGAGGGCTCATTGGAACGGAAATAAAAAGTTCTAGTACCCTTTTTAAGTGACAAAAAAAATGGAGGGCAACTAGGCCTCCCACGCTCATTTTTTTCCCAAAGTCACCCGATCAAAATTTTGAGATAGCCATTTTGTTCAGCATGGTCGAAAATATGATAAAAATGTCTTTTAGGATGACTTGATCCCCCAAAGTCCCCTGGGGGAGGTCTTAAATTTATTAAATTTACTCAATGTTAACTTATTTTTTTGTTTTTTGGTTAGTTTTCTGTCTTTTTCAGTGGTGATTTTTTCTGGTTGGTGGGGGATGGAGCGGGTCGGGGGCTATATGGAAGGATCTGTCCATGAAGGAAGTGGTCATGGGGGAAGGGACAGTGCTAGGAAGGGGGCGCCGGATTTCCCAGCATTATTAAAGAAAAAGATCAGGAATTAAATAAAAAAAAAACAAGTTTTTCAACTGATCAACTGATTGTGATTAAGAGGTCATTTTTAAAGAACTGGAAAAAAAAATTCGAACTATAGTTTAAAGAGCAGGGTAGTGACTAGGGGGCGAACCCCCTAATATACGTGTTAAAAATTTATGAATATAGAAGTTCGTTACGTAAGTTAATTCTAAGTTACGTATATTTATTACTAATAAAAACGTTCGTAAATAAAATTAAACAAGTTTCGAGAAAGCTATTTAACCAAATAATATGCAAATTTTGTTTTAATTATACATGTAGCCTACGGTGAGCCACAATCAAAACCTGCATTAAATCTAAAACGTTCAAAAATTAAATAAAAAAAACAAGTTTTTTTAACTGAAATTAAGGAACGACGTTAAAACTTAAAACAAACAGAAATTATTCCGTATATGAAAGGGGCTGTCCCCTCCTCAACGCCTCGCTCTTTACGCTAAAGTTTGACTTTCTCAAAACGCTATTTTTTTAAAAAATAAAAAAACTTTAGCGTAAAGAGCGAGGCGGTGAGGAGGGGACCGCCCCCGTCCGATCCGGAATAAGTTCGGTTCGTGGTAAGTTTTAACGTCGTTCCTTACTTTCAGTTAAAAAAACTGGTTTTTTTTATTTAATTGCAGATAGGAGCTTGAAACCTCTACAGTATGGTTCTCTGACACGCTGAATATAGATAGATAGATAGATCGTGTATTTCAAAAAGCCCAAGAGCCATATACACACAAAAAATATGAAAATAGAAAAATTACAACAGAGCAAATTACAAACACACATTAACATGAATACATAGCGAAAAATACCTTCTGTTAAAATACAAAAAAAAACAAAAAAACTTTAATTCCATATAAATAATAATAACCAATTGTAAAACATTTCCTTCTTTCTAATCCCTTTTCTATGTACGCACCAATACGAAATATTGTGGTTGGATAACTACTTTGTCAAATATTTGGAAGCAGAAAAACCATCCCATGTAAGTAATTTTCCCTTAAATCAGAGAGCACCCGGCACTTTCGGAGAAAATGGTCCAAATCTTCGTCCTCATCCCTACAAAGAGGACACACATACCGACCATCAGGATGTACTATCCCCCTGTCGAACACCATTTGTCTGCTCTGGATTGGAAGACAATTCGCCCTAAGCTGAATCCATCGACATAAAATCATAGCCGGTAAATTAAATTTAAAATAAATTTCCTCTCCAAAACTAGGTTTAACCTGATTATAATGATTCAATGTAGCAGAATTTAAAACCAGCCCTTGCCAATACTGAATTTCTTGACCCTCTAAGATAAATCGTACCTGGCTTACTAAATTTGTTGGTAGATCAGGGGAACCAAGACAGTCATTCAATAAGTAAGCCATTCCCACACTTTCCAGTAATGACCTAATTTGGGATGGCCACGACCTTTTCGAATCATAGCTCAACATCTGATAATAAGCAGCACTTACTAGTCTGTCTTCATTGCACCTAATGATCTTCAACCAAAATCTAAGCATCAAAATAGACCTACGTAGTTTTAACGAAAACAGGCCCATATCATCTTTCAGAACCTGTGAATGAGTTGTCTGATGTAATCCAAATAGTCTTTTATAATACTGGAGCTGGAGGGACTCCAACTTCTGTGAATATGATGGTGTGATTTTCATTAATGTTCTATAACTTTTAGGGGGTGTTTCCCCCTTTTTTCGAAAATGAGGCAAATTTTCTCAAGCGCGTGACTTTTGATGGGTAGAACTAAACTTGATGAAACTTCTATATTTGAAATTAGCATTAAAATCTGATTCTTTAGATGTATCTATTGGTTTCAAATTCCGTTTTTTAGAGTTTCGGTTACTATTGAGCCGGGTCGCTCCTTACTTACAGTTCGTTACCACGAACTGTTTGATACTATTAAGACTAATCGAGATAATAGTTATTATTCCTGAACCATCTAAAACTGACAATTTTTTACTTGCCAGTTTTCTTCTGTTTTTTTTTAAGCGCGTTTTTGTCCGGAAACCACGATTCCGCGACAAACTATTCCAGGCATTAGGGCACAGGGGTGGATCCAGGAATCTTCTAGGTGGGGGACGCAAAATCGGGTGAGGCAATAAGCTTGCGTGAAAAGCTAAGTTGAATTAACCTCAAACTTGCGACAATTACGTAAATTGTAACATTTCAAACTACTTTAGGGGGAGGGGTGCCCCCTCGCCCCCTGGACCCGCCACTGCTAGGGCAAACATGACGCACAGAAAACTTTGATTGAGTAGTAACTGCTCTGGGATTCCTAAACTGACTTGGACTCCTTGCATTATACAATATAAAAATATTTTAATTCAAAAAAATTTCCTTATTTTTACTTGCTTAAAGTTTCACTTAAAAAAGTTTGCGGTCTTTTTATTGTCTCCAAATTTGAAATAGAAACCATAGATAAATAAAAAAAAAACAACAGATCTTTTAGCTTCTCTTTCTGACATATACGCCTAAGAAAAAATATCATCGGCTAAAAAAAATATGTTACGATTAATATCAGAAAAATAAATCAATGCACACTTTTAAAGACGGACATATAAAGACTAGAACTCTCTTTCTCTTTCATATAATCATACCCTTCCCTAAGGCAAAAACTCTGATCCCCCACCCCACCCCCTAAGGGTCAGAATTGTGTACAAATGTTAGTCATATGAGTATGTTTTTTTATTGACATTTGTGGGGTCGGGGCTATTTTTTTTCTCCATGTAAGAAGAAATGTTATCCTCTTTAATTATCTTTTTTCGTAAGTTCGAGATGTTAGTTCACTTTTTTGTATTTTTTTGTCTTGTGTTGTTAGTTAATCTTTGTTAATAAAAAAGGATAAAAAATTCCTTTCAAGATAAGAATCTTGAAAGGAATGAATTTAAGAACAAAAAAGTTTTTCTTACGGAAGTAAAGAGCGGAGTTGAAACTTGCAACAATTGTGGCTTCACCGGTTACGCAAGATAGGATGTACAAAACAGGTTCAAATAAACTGACTCAGAATGTTTTCCAATATCTGTAGAGTTAAAAAAACTAGTACTTTCCTGAAAACACAAAACCTACCAAAAAGATGCAGTATATTCTCTAAGGAGGAGAAAATTCTATGACTAGCCTGCACAAAACAAAGACTGATTTGTAAGTCTCTTACTAGTCTTTCAGTAACCATGATATTGATATGTTCTAGTTCACAATTATGCTTCTCTAAAATAAAAACTTAAGCAAACTCATGTTCTGGTAAAACGCTAGTTTATATAATTCTACCGATATTGAAAACTATCACGAGCCATTTTATTTGAGCTTGGGTTGTATATATACCTTGCGTAATGATGCAAACTTCACCTTGCGGTGACACGATCTCTTTTGTTTCCACTAGATATGGTGATTACCTTTCAAATGTATGCTCTCCCAACATTTTGCGACCACTGGTTCTATACGAATACCCCTGTTAAAAAAAAAAAATAAACTTTTGGTTACTATGGGCCGTGGTTGCCGTTTACTAGGTTGCAGCTGTTGCTTTGGGTAAGCCGGGTTCAGCCACGGACTAGTTACGGGTTCAAATAATTTTCTCTGCAGCTTTTTATATATATACTAGAAGTAAGTTTGATAACCTAAATACACTTTTTTTAGGGGGGGGATAACATTTTAAAACGTATTTGTATCTTCTCTTATAAGCAAAAGCTGACAACCCTGCTCAGCACGCCTGAATGTCAATATTCTTAATTTGAAGGCTTTTATATTTTGTCCACATCTTATAATTTCGTTATAGCTTTTTGCTTTGGAGAAGCTGGGAGCAGATGGGGGGGCTGATAGATATCTAAAATGTGTTGTAAAGCGAGGGAAAATCGACTTTAAACGAATTAATTTCTCATTTGGGTGTTCATCCGGCGAATAAAATCCAGTTTTCTACCGTCGGAAATGAGACATTCGACAGGGAGAAAAACAAATTAAAAGGGATAGATAGATCGGTAATTGGAATTCAGAATCGCTGAAATTTTGTTTCAGTTCTCTTTCATTCAAGTATTTTGATTCGTTAATTAAAAAAAGAATTGTGGAACCTTGATAATCCGGCATTATTAGAGGCTATGTTTTTTATTTTTTAGTTTAAAGCTAGGTTCTAACTATAGAATCTACGGTTTATAATAGACAGGACCCATCACAGTTTATAGAATTATCCAGTAAGTTTATCGCAGATCATTTCTGGTCTTCATTCTCGGTACGAACAAAAAGCTCCTCCCACTTATTTCTACATTAGCGGGTTAGTCTGTTTCCGTCAATCAATGAGAAATGGTTACAAAGTGCATTATTCGTAATAGCAGGTTTCCACTTGATTCGTGTCCAAGAGAAATCTGTCTTGTCTACCCGTGAAAAGATATAATGCCGCTTATGTTTATATCTGCAAAAACGTTCTCTGGAGCACTCGCACCTTGGTGCGGGCTTTTATAATGGGTGAGATAGGGTATGATCATACTGCTAATTCTATAAACTGTGGGACCCATGGAGTAATGAACTGACATTCTCGTGGCTGCAAGAGGGTGCAGAAGATCCTTGGGTAAGTTATGAAAATTAAATTAATTTAAAAAAACGAAAGTTTTTTTTATGAAAGTAAAAAGTGGAATTGAAACTTAGAAAGAACAACAATTACTGCTTAGCCACTTATGCAAGATGTTTGTGGAAAACTGGCATGTGATTCTTCTATATTTGTAGAATTCTGAAAAACTAATAAGTTTTTAAATGATCCATTAAACAGCTCTCAATGATGTTTCAATGCCCCACCCAGTCTTTTAATTCCAGAAATAACACCCAAATTGCACTTTTTGGGTGCCACCTGACACTTTATGATGACGTCATGAAGTTTGATTCATAAATAGCGATTATCTATGGAAATTAACTTTTAAATGAGCCTTTAAACAGCTCTATCATGTTCTGATGCCCAGCTAGCGGCGAAGAAAGAAAGAGCAGAAAAAAGAGGACAGGTCAGTGCTACCCATGCAAAAAAGCTTATTTTCGTTGTTTTTCAAGGTGAGGGACTGTAAGCGTTCAGCATGGGATGTCCCACAATGCTATGCTAATAGTGTGCTTTTCATTTACATTTGAGGCTATTTTCGAGTACTTTCAGGCTCTTTTTTTTTAAATCCTGCAAATTTGTTTCCAATTATATTACTAAGACTATTCGAAATAATAGTTACAGTTCCTAAATCATTTAAATAGCAATTTGTTCTCACTAAATAATTTTTTTACGCATTTTTGAGCTTTTGGTTACTACGGGCCATGGTTCGCTCTTTACTAGGTTGCAGATATTGCTGCAACAATGATAATTAATAAAATTTCTTCTTAAATTTAATAACTTTAATGTTGTTCGGGTAGCAGATTCTGTTTTATAAGACAACGTGCGCAGATATGGTTCAAAAGAAGAGAAAATCAGAAAACTGTCACGAAAAATACGCATTCGATTGAGCGTGCTCGAAGCGAATGGGCTATAAATATCAGTCTGGACGAAAGTGTAACCATAACGCCCTTTGATCTACCACAACGCGGAGGGGGCTAATGAAATGCATCACCCTCCTTATAGGTGTTTTAGTAGGTCATTAAGAATGAACACTTTAAAAGCTACTAATGTCCGCTTAGATTCAAGCTCGACCATTTTTTGCTTGGTACAGCCATTTTGAAAATAAGGTATTTCGTATTTGAGTAGCTTCTTGGCGAAGATCCACGTAGATTACTAGTTAGAGTAATTACTAATTTATTGTTTCATGGTTTTATAATTTGATAATCTTGTTTCGAAAGATATTACCCTAAATTGCTTATTCGATATTTGAAATAGATGTGTTTTAGAACAGAAGCTTGAACGTTAAAATGGTAATTGAAAATCCTGATAAGTTTATTTTAAAACCTGGATACCAGGATGATGATAAAGTCCTTTGCAAATAGGATAATGTTTTGGATAGTATACATACATACATACGTGTATTTAAAAACCAGTGGCCATATACACAAAAACAAATAAATAAATAAAAAAAAAACAATAAGGAAAGAATAATAACACTCAACAAATTTAAACTACAGCTTCTTTCTTCGCCATTAGACTATTCTCTATAAAACAACCTAACGCAATAATTAGGTCCCTCGAAGTAGTCCCCAAAACACCCGGGAGCAGCCGTACATCCCCATGAAAAAATTTATCCCTAAAATTCGCTAAACTTTGGCATCTACTCAGAAAATGGTCCATTCCGTCCCCAAACTCCCTACAGAGGGGGCAGGCACGCCTACTTCCCAAGCCATCCTCATCATAACACTCCCAATAGCCTTTACGCAGTGGTATGTAATTTGCCCACGCACATTAGAATTTGAATTCAGGTGTGAACCAACTGTCTACTCCTAACACTATATATAAATAATATATTATTATATTATAATATATATTATATGTTATTTATATACAGCGATTACTAATAACAAATTGCATGCTAAATCTGTAGGCTAAATCGAGTAAGGAAGGAAATTGGGATAAGCATAGCGAATTTTATTTGCTATTGGATTGATAGAACAGATGGGAATATTGAAAAGAATGGCTCTGCTTTATGTCTTATTATGCCAACAAATATTGCCTGAATGAAAGCCGTTTCAAAAAAAGGGGGAAGTCATTCAATGCATTTATGAACGCTTTCTATTTTGGAAACAGTCGTGAATTTACTCGAGGATTTGCAGATCTTATTATCTGGAATGGCTATGCTACACTTTTCATATACTGCAGTAATTCGTACTGTTCTAGATACGGACACTGAAAAGATACGGGGAATGGAATCAAAACGAAATGAAATAAGTAACAAAATGTCGTTTGCACGCAGAAAAAAGACATCATATTGACTGATGACTTTTGGTGAAGACAGTAATTAAAATAAAAGTAATAAACTATGACCAATAGCCGTCCTGAGCGAAATAGATGACTTAAATAAAAAAAAGAAACCAATAGAAATCTAACTCAAGATCAGATAAAACAAACTAAAAAACAAAATTAAAAGAGCCGGTGCTTCATTTGTTCACAGAAGTTCAGCCAAGAGTTATTATAACCAAGATTTGTGCAATATCTCATTAAAATGCTAGTTTTTTTTTCTTGGTAGCTAATCTGATAATTTCGTCGCTTACGGCAGTTTGATGGCCCCTTTTATACCCCTCCCGTAGATTATCCCATCCAAGTGTGAATAATAAAACTTAAATATAAATAATAAGCCTAAATGAGGGGCAGGCACGTACGCAGGAATTTGTTTAGGGGGAAGGGGGCCCAATTTGTCTCGGGGGGGCCCAAATCCTTCAAACCCATTATTCTGTTAAGAAAATCAGAAAATTATGGGAAAATGAAAAAAAATCGTGAGATTTTGGGGGGGGGGGGCCGGGACCGGAGGCCCCCCCTGCGTACGTCGCTGATGAGGGGTTGACCGCTATGTGGCATTGGTATATGTGACTAGGTACTTCCATTCTCTACTCTTTTACTTTAGACTCTGTCTTTGCGAGCAGGCGCCTACATAAGAGCTATATTCGAGGAGGAAGGCAAATCCCCCAGAGTTTTGGAGGGGACTTGGACCTATTGGCTCCTCCTTTTGTACGGGCCTCCTTTTGTCCTCCTTTGTACGGGCTTTCCCTTATTTTGTGTCCATGCCTCCATCTTTTTCAACAGTGCATCAGGTTCTTCAATGTACACAGAGCATGTTAGTCTGCAACACTTTGTTTGAGATGAGAAATGGCCATGAAAAAATCATTGAGAAATTAAAACTATGTATAAGGTTATTTTAGTCCGAAGTAGTTTTCGTAATTGTTTTGTTCAATAAAGAAATTTTAGTAAAATATATAGACTAAGATAAGTGTATTTTAGTGGTATTCTATGCGGTATTTTCTGGAGCCTTTCTTTACACGCAAGTTTGATCAATATGATTCCCATCTTAGCATGGGAAATAGAAGGGAAACAAAGCCCTTTCTATTATCCGTCCTTAATCCCTAGAAAAATGCTTAGAAAACCCACTGGGCGTTTGCAGATGAGAAATATCATAGGCAGCGCAATCGCGCTGCCTAAGTAAAGAACGATGTTGGCACAAAGTATTGTTTTTTTTTTCTTTAGACCAGGCAGTGCTTCCATTCCACTAATGTGGGAATAAAGTATTTAAGTACGAAAAAGAGTAGAATTATAGTAGGACAAAATCCGGAAGTAAATATTTTATCCTGCTTACTATTTGATCCGGAATTTTAACAAAATTGATTCTTACGCTATATTACCAGTGTTACCACTTCAAATTTTTTAAATCCCTAAAAGGCTGGTGGAAAATCGCTAGAAATCGCTATTTTCAATACCAAAATCCCTAAAAGTTTCCCCATTTTCTGACTTCTTTCCAAGTCACAAGTAAAGCCTTATTAGGCTTTACTTGTGAATATATTTTATTTATTTGTTTTCTTTGCCATTATTTTTTCCTTCTCTATTTCTACTTTTGCAACACGTTCGTTTTTATTTGAATTCGTAAGAAGGATTGGCATGAATGATATCCAATCGGTCGCTTTTTCACGCATTAGTTTTGTTTTTGACTTTTTTTTTATATTGAGTTGTTAATTTGAAGCAGAGTGTAGTAGCAAAAATGAATCACTTAAAGCTTGATTTAAGGACAGCGCCTGTATTTTGATCTTTTGAATTATTCGATTGTAACTAGTGTAGACTGCTACTTGCCTCCCAGTTTTCCAGAAAATGCCGGATGTAGACGCACTTAAACTGTATTTAGAAAAATTTAATGAAAATTACCAAATAATAAGATTTAAGAGAAAATACTAAATACTAAGATTAATACCCCGAGTCATCGTTGTCGTCGCCATTCTCATTGTCTTTCCCAATGCCTAAAAAAGGACACATTCGGATTCAGTCGTATCGGATTTCACGGACTTCATTTGTTTCATTAAACTTTTGGTAAACGTTGGGGGGCCTTTACGCTTCATCCCATACTTGACAGAAATCGTCGCAGCCAAAGTTACGCTTTTGACCCATTCCTCTTTTCATTTTTTACTGTTTTCAGAACGCTGAAAAGTCTTTCCCCAACGACAATTTAGCAGGGAAGTTCAAAAATAAACCAAATGACATGAAACACGCTAGTGAATTCTAGCACTCCACTTGGCGTCTTGATGAACGCCATCCAGTTCCAAAAATCAATCGGGTTTTCGCCACTGAGCAAACTGTCGTCTGGACTATGCAGCATCAATGCCCGTCACTCTTTTTCAACCAGCCAAAAATCCCACGAGGGGTTCCCGAACTTTTGGCAAAAAAGCCGCAACGATTAGAATATCACCATCCGATGCGAGTTTTGGGTCTACAATCTCTACAAAGTTGTAAATGTTGTGATTAAATGGAAATCGGTCGATTAGCTGGGACACAGCTTCAATATATATTTGTGGGCAATCTACTTGATGCTCTCGCATTTCTCCGTGAAGTTTGTATCTTTTCCTTGTAAGGAAAACAGATGGGTGATCGCTTCTGTTCCCAGGTAAACCTTAGAGGCGGGTAGGAAGAACTCTTCTCTTTTAAGGTTGACGGACTGAACAGACTCAGTTTGTTTCACGTAGTCTTTTACCATTAAACTGTGACAAAGGCTCTTGACAACTTCTAGCACTTCTTTTTTAAGCAAGTGAAATCGTAAATGTGCATAGGTGCTTCTATTTGTTTTTGTTTATCACGTCGGTCCTTCCACGTTGGCTATTTTGTTTCCGATTACGCGGGTTCATCCAAGTACGACAAAACAAGAACGTTTGTCAATCGCTTTTGCCGAAATCCCGCCGTTGTATCCAAAATTCCTATTTCCGTAACAGAAATCTATAGGCTTGGCAAGGAAAAAAGAGGAAAATCCAAATTTAAAGTAGAAATAAAGTACTAAACTAGGTCTAAAAATATTAGAGGAGAAACATTCAAAATAAAGTAGTCTACTCTAAAATATAGTAGAAATAGAAGCACTGAGACCAGGGCACTTCGTATCGAAGGAGTTGTCGCAGAAACTTCGAAAAGGCTCATTCGATTGGAAATTGGAGTGTTTGTGCCCTTTTTAATAGTCGAAAGTGATTGGAAGGCAACTAACACCCCTTCCACGCCCACCATTTACCCAAACACATCCAATTAAAATTTTGAGAAAGCCATTTTGTTCAGCGTAGTTGATTTCCAGATAGAAATTATGTTTTTGAGGAGGAAACTCCCCACATCCCTCAGGGCAAGGGTTTTAAGTTATGCCCTGGGGACATATAAGATTTTTATAGAAAGTGTTGTCGTAGAAACTTCAAAAAAGGCTCATTCGATTGGATTCAAAGGGCTAGTGCCCTTTTTCATATTCGAAAGTGGGAGGGCAACTAACCCCCCTCTCACGCCCGCCTTTTCCCCAAACACATCCAATTAGAATTTTGAGATAGCAATTTTGTTCACGTACTTGAAAGTTCTGGAAATTAGGTCTTTGATGATGACGAACCCCCCCCCCCCAGCCCTCAGGACAAGGGTTATAACTTAAGCCCTGGAGGGAGATATGGTGCTTGTAGTTAGTGTTGTCGTAGAAACTTCAAATAGGGATCATTCGATAGAAAATTGAAATGGCTAGTGCCCTTTTTTAATAGTTGAAAGTGATTGGAAGGCAACTAACACCCCTTCCACGCCCACCGTTTCCCCAAACACATCCAGTCAAAATTTCGAGATAGCCATTATGTTCAACGCAGTTGAAAGGTCCGGAAATTATACGAGTCGTAAGTCATAAATTATACGTTGTCGTAAACTTGAAAAAGTTTACGACATTTCGACTGGAAATTCAAAGGGCTAGTGCCCTTTTTAATAGTTGAAAGTAATTGGAAGGCAACTAACCCCCCTCTCACGCCCACCAGTCCCCCAAACATTTTTGGGGACTTCGTATCAATTTTTTTCCCATACCAGGACACTTCGTATCAAAGGAGTTGGAAATTGGAATGGCTAGTGCCCTTTTTAATAGTCGAAAGTGCTTGGAAGGCAACTAACATCCCTTCCACGCCCACCATTTCCCCAAACAGATCCAATGAAAATTTTGAGATAGTCATTTTGTTTAACGTAGTTGGAAGTTCTGGAAATTATATTTTTTAGCATATTTTTGAGAGGATGACATTCTCCCCCCCCCCCCTCCTAAAGCCCTCAGGGCAAGGGTTGCAAGTTATGCCTTGGGGGCATATAAGGTTCTTATAGAAAGTGTTGTCGTAGAAACTTCAAAAGGGCTCATTCGATTGGAAATTGAAATTGAATGGCCAATGCCCTTTTTAATAGTCGGAAGTGATTGGAAGGCAACTAGCATCCCTTCCACGCCCACCACTTATCCAGACACATCCAGTCAAATTTTTAAGATAACCATTTTGTTCAAAGTAGTTGAAAGGTCCGAAAATTATGTATAAGGTTTTTATTGAAAGCTTTGTCGTAGAAACTTGAAAAAGGGCTCATTGGAAATTCAAAAGGCGAGTGCCCTTTTAAATAGTCGAAAGCGATTGGAGGGCAACTAACCCCCCACCCCCCCTCTCACGCCGACCTTTCCCCCAAACACATGCAATCATAATTTTGAGATATCCATTTTCTCCAACGTAGTTAAAAGTTCTAGAAATTAGGTCTTTGAGGATGATAACCTCCTCAGAGCCCTCAGCGCAAGGGTTGTAAGTTATGCCCTGGGAGCATATATGGTTTTTATAGAAAGCGTTGTCATAAAAACTTAAAAAACAACTCATTTGATTGGAAATTGAAAGGGCTAGTGCCCTTTTTAATAGTCAAAAGTGATTGGAGGATAACTAACACCCCTCTCACACCCACCATTTCCCCAAATATATCCAGTCAAAATTTTAAGATAGCCATTTTTATCGAAGTAGTTAAAAAGTCTGGAAATTATATTTTTGAGCATTACACTCCCCCGGAGCCCTCAGGGCAAGGGTTGTAATTTATGCCCTGGGGGCAGATGAGGTTTTTTTTTTTATAGAAAGAGTTGTCGTAGAAACTACAAAAAGGGCTTATTCGATTGGAATTTAAAAGGGCTAGTGCCCTTTTTAATAGTTGAAAGTGATTGGAGGGCAAGTAACCCCCCTCTCACGCCCACCATTTCCCCAATCATATCCAATCAAAAATTTTGAGATAATTATTTTGTTCAACGTAGTTGAAAGGTCCGGAAATCATGTCTTTGAGGTTGACACTCCCCCACAGCCCTCAGGACAAGGGTTGTAAGTTTCGCCCTGGGGGCATAAAAGGTTTTTATAGAAAGTACTCTCGTAGAAACTTCAAAAAGGGCTTATTCAGTTGTAAAATGAAAGGGCTAGTACCCTTTTTAATAGTCGAAAGTGATTGGTGGGCAATTAATCCCCCTATCACGCCCACCTTTTTCCCAAACTTATCCAATCAAAATATTGAGATAGCCATTTTGTTCAACGTAGTTAAAAGTTCTGGAAATTGTGTCTTTGAGGATGACAACCCCCCTCACAGCCCTAAGGGCAAGGGTTGTAAGTTTTGCCCTGGGGGCATATAAGGTTATTATAGAAAGCGTTGTCGTAGAAACTTCAAAAAGGCTTCATTCGATTGGAAATTGAAAGGACTTGTGCCTTTCTTAATAGTCGGGAAGTGATTGGAGGGCATCTAACTCCCTCTCGCACCCACCATTTCCCCAAACACATCCAATCAAAATTTTGAGATAGCAATTTTGTTCAACGTTGTTGAAAGTTCTCGAAATTAGGTTTTTGAGGGTGACAACCCTCTCAAAGCCCTCAGGGCAAGGGTTGTATTTTATGCCCTGGGGAATATACGGTGTTTATAGAAAGTGTTGACGTAGAAACTCAAAAAGGGCTCATTCGATTGGAAATTGAAAGGGCTAGTGCCCTTTTTAATAGTCGAAAAGTGATTAGAAGGCTTGACATTTTTATAGTAAACAGCGATGTGGTTACAATGTATTATTATTATTATTTTTTTTTTTGTTTAGACCAGGGCACTTCGTATCGAAGGAGTTGTAGAAATTTCGAAAAGGGCTCATTCGATTTAAAATAGAAAGAGCTAGTGCCCTTTTTAATAGTTGAAAGTAATTGGACGGCAACTAATCCCCCTCCCACGCCCATCCTCCCATTTGCACTTCAGTGAAAAAAATACAAATGAATGTGCATTGTCATTTTAATATTCACATACTGATATTTATTAATCAAAATGTTAATATAATTTGACTTATTAAAGTTATAAAAGTAAAAACAGTTATATTTTGCAGTAAAGTGTAAATTATGTTCTAGCCTTGGGAAGGAATAGGGGTTTTGAGCCCTACTCATGTTAATTTCTGCTCGTTTTGATTTCGAATCGATTAATTATTGTAATTTCTTTTCGTTTTGGGTTTCATTTATTTATCGATGCTGATTTGTCGTAGTTTCACGCTTGGTAGATTATTTTATTTTTGCTCATTTGTGGTTTAAGAGAGTTCTTTACTTTTCTTTGAAAACTTATTTTGTGGAAAAAGTTTTTTTTAATTAATTTTCGGAAAAGACAGCCTTTGTAATGAAAATGAAAACATACTATGTTGAAACACAACAGTGGTATTTTCTTCTGAAAGAAAATAGACGCACAGAAGACAGCAGAATCATACATAACAGCTGGGAAAGCTATTTGATTATATTGGAACTTTGCTATATTGGTTTTCATCCGCTTAATTTCACTATTTTAATTAATATCCCAGGGAAATCTTAATTATTCCATTAATAATCCACGTAATTCCCCCCTCAGATCCGCTGATTTGGTTAGCATCCGTTCCATTTGGCAAATTTATATCGACATACATCATTTCGCCCCATCCACTCTTGAAAATTAATCGATTTTCAGTCATGTTCTACGAACCATTTTATCCGCTATCTTTTTTGCAACCCCCTTCTTAAAGGTTGTATTTAGGACATGAAAGGTCCTTCTCATTGTCCTTGTTAATCATCTGACGAATAAGAATCTATTTTGCATTTGATTCCCTTTTGAAATTAAAATGACACAGCTTTTGTTCTGTATTAATTGGGGCGCTCCGAGTTTCTGAAACGGTTCTGATGGATGATGGATTTTAACCATTCTCTTCTCAATGATGCCTTGAATACAAATCGATATCAATTCTTTACAAGGTAATTTCCCTTGTCTATTTATTTTTTGCTAGGAAGAATGATTCTAGTTGTTCTTGAAACCTGGAACAATTGGAATCGATCGGAAAGCAAAGATTAAAATCATGAAAAGGTGAAATAGATTGCTTTTTGTTTCAAGTAGAGGTAATTCTTCTGGAATAGATGAATTCATTTTTTTACAATGTAGATCACAAATATATAAAAAAAATCGCTTCAATGAGTTGGAACCTGGTAGGAATTGGGGCACTTGTTTAGTAGCCGGGCAACACGCGGTAAGTGAAGTTTCGATAATGCTAATGAAATAAAACAAAAAAGGATGAAAATATAATAGTTCAGAAACAAAATTTGGGCTATATATTTGCACATTAGGGGGGGGGGGGAGAGTAAAGCATAGCATATATTAAACACGTAACCTAACCTAACATAGTTACCCTTTTTTGCCCCTTCAACCCCAAACAACTAAATTTAAATATTTTTCACAGAGTGAGCAATACCTCACTAGGTGCAAACCTATTTTTCAATAGCATCTTCGAGAATCTATATGCGGTTCTTATCGTGTGTTGCCTGGCTGCTAAACAAGTACCGGGATTGGACCCAGACCACACCTTATGACTAGGAAAGATCCTAAAAATAAAGAAACAAACCCCTCTCAACAGGTGATAGAATGTCTTTGTAAATTCCTTGAAACCACTTAACGTTTCCATTTGTTGTCCAGTTTGAATGCTTTTGATTTTTCTTGATTTTGGAAACTGCAACAATGTAAATCCTTTCGAAAGCAAAGCCTAATATTGACGGAATTGTGTTGAATCGGTAAAGAGCAATGTGACCCCAATTTCTTTTTTTTTTCAACCTCATCATATAGAACCGGTGATCGTCAATTTTGAAATTTGAACTGTCAATCGAGGGGCTAATAACCGACCGTCGCAGGTGTCCCTTCCTTCGTGCCTCCGGCTATGCCTCTGTGCCTCCGGCACACCTGAAACAGCGTGTTCCTGGAAACGAAGGAACACAGTTTTATCTTTGGCTTATGGAAAGCGTACGGCGCGTTTTTTACGACGGCAAACTTTCTCCTCTTGAGAGGTTATCTTTACTTGGTCGTGTTGTTTACTGCGTTCGACATTGGAGATCCTGGGTCCTAAAAAGTGGACATTATGCTTTGAACGAGAATCTTATTGCCACAAGCCTTTACCATTGCCTAGAGATAAATATGCATTCCCTAGTGCTTCTCATTCGTCGATTCAAACGGCTTGGGCTCGAACGTCTTTTCAAACTTTCCGACATGAATAGCCAACCGTGTGAAGATTTTTTTTAGGAAGAACAGTCTCAAACCAGGACTTACAGTACTGTAATAAATTTTTCGTTCCTCCAGCTTCTACATCGAATTCGTCGATATGAAAGTATAACGGATTTTGAAGCTCAATATTCTAAAGAACAGTTGTCCTTGCCCAAGGCCAAGCGAGTATTTTTCTTTACCCGGGGACGATGAAATCAAGCTCGAGCTAGGGTGAGCTCGTATTGAAAGTCAGCGAATAATGAAAGCCTTGATATCCGACGACGTACTTTCTGCTTTCGGTCACCAAGTACCGAATGTTCGTCTTTCTGTACTTCACGACAGTGACTCAGACGATGACTCAGAGGAAAATACTCTGTCCGATAAGCAGGAAAAGGCTTCCACGACTTACACTGAATCGGGTTCGGAAAGTGACGGCATCTTTGAAGATTTGCCAGTGATTGCTCACTGTGTGAAACACCAAGTTGAGAAAAATTGGGTTAGTGAGCCTGTGATGAACATGAAGAATTCTAGGTTTTGTCTTGTCAAAACTTCTGACGGGTCCATAACACCAATAAAAAAATCCTCACTCCTCTGGCTTTCTAGCAAACGCCCTGAAAATGTGAGTTGCGACCGAGTATAATAGATGAGGTTGTAGGGCTGAAGAGTAAAGCCACACGAGCTATAATAATCCAATACAGAGGTCAGTAGGAAATTAGACTGGAGTATCGGTGAATGGTGCGTTTACAGACCGGTTGGCAGGGGAAAGTTAGTATTAGTTGGGCGGGTCATACAGTTTGGCTACTTGTCTGGGCGAAGATGCCACTCTGTTGACACGCAGAATATGGCGATGCCGTTCCCTGACGACATAGGAATTCTGTGCCAGTGGTTCCGGCTGAATGCTGATCTCACATTAACTGCCGCATTGGTAGACCAGGGTTACTGTGACTCCAGCCTGTATATCATGCATTCAGCAGAACCCGTTTCTGTGGAAATCGACACCAACATTGTCTTTGGCTTTGACTCAGACGTCTTCACAAAGCTGAAGTCATTTATCCAGAATAAAGGGTTCCACTTTTTTGATGTCTCGTCAGCATCGCAATCATCATGTTAAAAATGGCACCTAAACCCAAAACTGACCTCAAGACCATAACCACCACCATCGCCATGTTCTGTGTGTCAACAGAAGGAATTTTGTTTAACATTTTTTTGAGGTAGTTGTTATTTTTTTCCCTCCCCTCCTCCTCTCCACTCGGTGATATTTTAATACAAAAACGTATAAATCTTACAACTTTATACATTATCATATCACCTAAACTTCAAAAAAAAAAAAAAATTATATACCAGTGGACATGAAGGCACACTACCATTTAACTTTTTTCTTGCTAAATATCTGTCGCTCCCCCCGTTCCTGGGTATCCTTCCCCCTCTAGGAGACGCTTTTCCGGTGGCATTCTTACTTCAATTTCTTCATACTTCAATTTAAAATTCATATCCTTCAATTTTAACTAACAAGAATTCGAATTTTAAAGGTGGTCTTCCAAAAGGCTTACTCTTACAAGTTTAAAATTTTTTAACACAAAACAAATTATTTGCTCTCCCGTAGACTGGGTGTCCTCCGTCCACGAGAAACCCATTCTTGCGGTGGCGCTTTTTTCCTTCTTTTTTTTTATTTTTTTTTTCAGCCCTTTTTACGACCAACCTTAATCAACAAAAAAAACCAAAATACAACCAACCCATAAACAAAAAGCCAAAAATAACCTTAATACCGACGTGCATGAGGGCATAGAACTGAATCTTGAACCATGGCTCCTACGGACGAGGAGGCCACCCACGGCGGGGCTGGTCCTTCCAGCTCAAGTGCGTATGCCCCTCGTCCCCCATTCGCTTGAGCTCTTGATATAATTTTATGAGTCTCGAATGCATTCCGAGATCTAGGGCAGCGGAAGCGATGAATACCATCGGAAAACTTGTTATGCTCAAGTATAGTCCTTCTTTTGAATTCTGAGCCTTTACGTTCCTTCCGGTTTTTCTGGTAGGTAATTCTATTCTACAGGGTCATTTGCCTATTAAAGTGAGTTCCACCGGGCTGGGCAGACATGTTTTTTTTTATTATGACATTTTCGTTTTGTGTCAGTCGATTAGAGAAATTTGTTGATAAGGCCAATATAATAACTGGATTGGTCGGTTTTCTAAAAAAAAAACTTGTAATGCTACAATGTACCTAATTTAAAAAAAAAACCCGATATAATTTCCCCACACTGGATTCCAATTTTCATTATGCATTAAGACATTGTTTATAGTACACCATATATTTTTAACTTTTGAAAACAATGGATTTGTCTATTTTCAATGTGAGTACACTTTTAATTATTTTATGTCCCAAAAAAAAATAAAGAAAAACGTTTTATTATTATATAGAATTTTCAGGGGGAAAGCCCCCTTCCTCTAAAACCAGAAAAAATCTGAATAATATGAAAACGGTATTTGATTAAAACGTCAAAGCACGCTTTTTTTTTCTATTATGGAAATAAAATATATCACTCCTAGATATGTTTATACGTTTTAATTGTTTTGAAAAAATCTTCATTATCGTTCAGAAATAAAGCTTTTTCCTAACATAATGTATTTTTCTGCTTTGAATGAAAAGCTTGCGTGTTACAAAGAGTGTGAGAGTTTTGGGGGGGAGGGGGAGTTAAATGTCACAGGCGCGGGCTAGCAACAGAGTTTTTGTCTACGTCCGCGGTCCTGGCAGATGACTGTTGTAAAAAAGGACGGGCAGCGGGGGGCCTAGAGGCCCCCCATTTTTTTTTTTGGGTTACTTAAAAAGGACATTAGAACTTTTAATTTTCGTTCGAATGAAACTCCAGATAGGAGCTTTTAACTTCTATAGTAGGGTTCTCTGATGATGTGATTTTCATTAAAGTTCTATGAGTTTTAGAGGGATGTTTTTCCCTCTTTTTCGAAAACAAGGAAAATTTTGCTCAGGCGCGTAATTTTTGACCGCTATAGCTAAACTTGATGAAACTGATATATTTGAAATCATAAGGATTCGCTCTTTACGCTAAATTTTTTTATTGTTTGAAAAAAAAAGTTGTGAGACAAGGTCAAACTTTAGCGTAAAGAGCGATGCGATGAGGAGGGGGACAGTCCCTGTCATATAGGAAATGATTTTTGTTCGTTTTAATGACTCTCCTTAATTTCATTTTTAAAAAACTTTTTTTTTTATTTAATTTCTGATCATTTTTTAGTTTATGCAGAATTTATTTTAAACACAATTTTACTTTTATTTTACGCAATGGATATCTTTACAAATTAACTTACGTAACTAAATTCTATATTAATTTATTTTTCTTCTGGCAAAAAAAAATACAAAGTTGCATATTTTTGAAGATATGAGCTTGAAAGCTATGTAATAGAGTTTTGTTATACACTGAATCCAACAGTGGTATTTTAATTAAAATTCATTCCCTTTTTGGAGGTTTTTCCCCCCTCTTTAAAAAAAAAAAAAGACTCAATTAAGGCTTTTTAAAAATTTCTTGGCAAACCAATTTTTTTTAGACTTAAGATAAAATCGATCAAAAAAAGTGATTTAAAACCCCTGATTTTGAAATCAATATGTTTTTTTTACACTACTTTAAATGCCTAACATAAACTGAATTATTTTCCAAACCCAAAATGCATTTTTGTTACTTTTCTCAGGCGCATAGCTTTTGATGAGTAAAAATTAAAATTTGTTTCTAAAATATTAAATTTTATTTAATTAACCAAATTATCTATATATAAAGTATTTCTTATATTTAATTTATATAAAAAAAAAAAAAAAAACCTTACCTTTTAAATTATAACCAATACACATTATAATTAAATAATTACAACATTTATTTTAAACAAAAACTAAATATTTTAAAAACAAAAACTTAAATATTCACTGTTTCACAAATTGTTCTCAAACTGCCGTATATTTTGTACTAAGCCGTCACGCACATCCGGGCTCTTATCAAATTACTTCATCCGCTTTGAATTTTAATTAGGGGTTTCCTTGTAACACAGAATGTCTTTTTGCGGTAAGAAAGTCCTTTTAATAATCACCGATTATATGTTTCACAATGATGCAAAGAAAACAATATTTTAAACCAACTCAGGCAATTATTTTCGTTTGAAAGATGCATTCGAGAAAAGAATTAGAGACTGTTCTATTTGAACAGTGTTGTGAAGTCCGATACCCTCAACTTAAAAGGGTATCGATCTTCCTACCTCAAAGGAAGCTCCCGGTTCCCCTGGGTCCTCCAAGGGGGGAGGGGGGGCTCTAAAAAGGACCATCCAACATTTTAATTGCACTTTAATTGTTGATATGGATGGAGAAAAAAGCTCTTCTCTCTTACAATCATTTATTTAGCCCAGCTTCACTACAGATTTGTCTATTGTGTTTTTGTGAACTTGCTGAGGGAGGAGGGGGGTAACTTTTTAGTTTAAATAATTCTATGAGGAATTGGGTTTTGTTGGGTGGTATGGAAAAATGGTACGTGTTAAACATATGGGAAACATACGAGTAGAAAAAATGATTTTATTTTAGGAAGTTGTTGATCAAACCCCCCAGCAAAAGAGAGCAAAGTTGGATGTCACCCCTGACAGCAATGTGAGTCATAGCAAAATACATCATGAAAAAACCCCCTTGCACATTTTCGAAGATTCGAGTGCTACAAGAAAACAGATAAGGATGCTTATAAAAACACAAAAAAAAGATAGACATTCACTTCAATTTAAAGGAAGAGATGTGAGGCGTTATGCTCAGTTAAACAATGCAAGGAAGCATCCTATAGTGTTTTTATGCTAAATTTCCAATTGGTCTGTGAATGTTCGTTTCTAAAAGCAGTATTTTTTTTATTTCAAATAAAATTCGTTGGCTTTTTTAATACTCCCATTACTCAAAGGGTCCAGATATTCTTAGAATATAGTTTATATCCTAGCCCCCTGTGATATAACCTATTCATCACTTGAAAAGCTCATTTTTAGCCTAAATGCCTAGGTACTAAGGGAACATTGAACATTTTTTTTTTGATTTTGTGTGTTTTCGTAAGAAAATAGCTTCTATTTAGCAAACTTAGCCATAGCTAGTTGAAACTCTGCATAAAAATCTTCATTTTTAGCCTAATTGCGAAGGTACTAAAGGAACATTGAACATTTTTCTGAGTTTGTGTGTTTTTTACAATATAATAGCTGGTCTTTAGCAAACTTAGCCATAGCTAGTTGAAACTCTACATAAATATCTTCATTTTTAGCCTAATTACGTAGGTACTAAAGGAAAATTGAACCTTTTTTCTGATTTTATGTTTTTTCGCAAGAAAATAGCTGGTGTTTACCAAACTTAGCCATAGCTAGTTGAAACTCTGCATAAATATCTTCATTTTTAGCCTAATTGCGTAGGTAGTAAAGGAACATTGAACATTTTTTTTCTGATTTTGTGTGTTTTTTGCAAGAAAATAGCTAGTATTTAGCAAACTTGATTTTATGGCTCCTCCCTCCAATGAATTCAGATGGGTTTAGGACTCATCTCCCTAGCCATAACTCCATTCAACCTTGAGCGAAGATATAAAAGTTTGATGAAGTATTTTTCTACTTAACAACTACATTAATAACTTCCAAGATGATGGGACTGTATGACACAGAATTTATCAGTTACCGAGAGTTCAATGACTCCTCCCTGCAATGACTTCCAGGGTTTTTAATGACTCCTCCCCACAACGAATTCAGATGGTTTTAGGACTCATCCCCCTAGCCATAACTCCATTCAACCTTGAGCGAAGATATAAAAGTTTGATTAAGTATTTTTCTACTTAACAACTACATTAATAACTTCCAAGATGATAGGACTGTACGACACAGGATTTATCAGTTTGAAAAAATCTTCTTGTGGTGTTATATTTGAATGTACATTTTTATTATTGTCTATGGATTTCGGAGAAATTGACTGTTATCATTGGATAGTGAACTATAAAATGTTTGAGTATGATAAAGCTTATGGAATACTACATTACGTCATATAAAAAGACTGAGATTCTATGATAGAGCGATTACACCACTTAATAATGCGGGTCGGGAACTGAGAAATGTTCAGGAGGAATTCAGTGAAATTTGCAGCTTTTTTGGGATTGAAGCGCTCTACGTAAAGGGCAATGTATCTACAGATAAAGTTTTAATTCAAAAGTGTGAGCCTAGGATTCCACTTTTCAATCTAGAAGAGTTTAAGTGTCCTAAATTTGAAGGGGGTTATCACCGTCCTGAAGACGAGGTTAGGTTCTTCGCACAGTGGATACCTAAGAACTTACTTGATCATGATAAATCCATTAAACATGGTAAAAACTTTTCTATATCATGAGACCATCGTTTATGGATGTATAAGAGTGACCTCCAAGAACTATTTTTTATGTAAATATTTGTTCTTGTGTTTTTTTTCTAAAAAAAAATATCTTAATAAATTTAATCAATAGATATCTTAAGCTTAACCTGTTTTTATTCTTTAGAATAGTTCTATTGTAAGCAAGTAACAAACTCTTTCCTGAGGTCACCTCTTGGATACACAATGCAGAAACTTCATTTAAGAAACTATGAAAAATTGTAAGTAAGCAAAAGTTCTTTCTTAAAGTCACCTCTTGGATACACAATACAGAAATTTCATTAAAGAAATTATGAAAAAATTGTAAGTAAGTAGCAAATTCTTTCTTGAATTCACCTGCTGGATAAACAAAGACATTTCATTCAAGAAATTATGACAAAATTCTAAGTAAGTAACAAACTCTTTATTGTTTACACGACTTAGATACACAATGTAGAAATTTAATTCAAGAAATTATGAAACAATTCTAAGTAAGTAACAATTTCTTTCTTGAAGTCAACTCTTGGATACACAATACGGAAATTCCATTCAAGAAATTATGAAAATATTTGTAAGTAAGTAACAAACTCTTTATTGATATCACCTCTTGGATATACAGTACAGGTACTTCATTCAAGAAATTATGAAAAAATCGCAAGTAAGTAATTTTTTTTTTCTCTTTATAACAAATAATTTTCACTTAGCTACATGATTTATAAATTTAATTCAAGAAATTATTAAAAAATTATCAGTAAGTAACAATTTCTTTCTTGAAGTCAACTCTTGGATACACATTTCTTGAATTCACCTGTTGGATAAACAAAAAGACATTTCGTTCAAGAAATTATTACAAAATTCTAAGTAAGTAACAAACTCTTTTATTGTTTTCACGAGTTAGATATACGATGTAGAAATTAAATTCAAGAAATGTAACCATTTCTTTCTTGAAGTCAACTCTTGGATACACAATACAGAAATTTCATTCAAGAAATTATGAAAATATTTGTAAGTAACAAACTCTTTATTTATTTCAACTCCTGGATATACAGTACAGATACTTCATTCAAGAAATTATGAAAAAATCGCAAGTAAGTAACTTTTTTTCTCTTTATCACAAACAATTTTCACTTAGCTACATGATGTAGAAATTTAATTCAAGAAATTATGAAAAAATTCTCAGTAAGTAACAATTTCTTTCTTGAAGTCAACTGTTAGACACACAATACGGAAATTTCATTCGTGAAATTATAAAAATATTTGTAAGTAAGTAACAAGCTCTTTATTGATTTCACCTCTTGAATATACAGTACAGATACTTCATTCAAGAAACGTGATTAAACACGTTTTGAAACTACATGCTATTTGCATGCCTTTCCTTGGCACCTTTCCAAACGAGCGGGGATTCCCCACTGGTTCCTACACATTGCAAAAAGTGAGCAGTACGAAAACTCCACGTTTTCAGCCAGACTGACCATCCAACATTTTAATTGCACTTTAATTGTTGATATGGATGGAGAGTACGAAAACTCCACGTTTTCAGCCAGACTGGTTTTTTAGACAACACCCATTTTTAGGGACCAATCAGAGACAGCGGAGGTTGCTCAATATACAATAACTTGATTGGTGATTGGTTACACACCACGACGGCGCATACATAGTGAGAGAGAGAGACATGCAAAGTCGACATAGCTTTATTTCATTTTTTAAGGTTAATTTAGACAAGGTGACGTGCGCGCACGTAACCGTGTCTAAATTAACCTTAAAAAAATGAAATAAAGCTATGTCGACTTTGCAGGTCTCTCTCTCTCACTATGTATGCGCAGTCGTGGTGTGTAACCAATCACCAATCAAGTTATTGTATATTGAGCAACCTCCGCTGTCTCTGATTGGTCCCTAAAAATGGGTGTTGTCTAAAAAACCAGTCTGGCTGAAAACGTGGAGTTTTCGTACTTTCTCCATCCATATCAACAATTAAAGTGCAATTAAAATGTTGGATGGTCAGTCTGGCTGAAAACGTGGAGTTTTCGTACTGCTCACTTTTTGCAATGTGTAGGAACCAGTGGGGAATCCCCGCTCGTTTGGAAACACGGCAAGGAAAGGCATGCAAATAGCTTGTAGTTTCAAAACGTGTTTAATCACGTTTCTTGAATGAAGTATCTGTACTGTATATTCAAGAGGTGAAGTCAATAAAGAGCTTGTTACCTACTTACAAACATTTTTATAATTTCGTAAATGAAATTTCCGTATTGTGTATCCAAGAGTTGACTTAAAGAACGAAATTGTTACTTACTGAGAGTTTTTTCATAATTTTTTGAATTAAATTTCTAAATCGTGTAGCTAAGTGAAAATTATTTGAGGTAAAGAGAAAAAAAAGTTACTTACTTGCGATTTTTTCATAATTTCTTGAATGAAGTATCTGTACTGTATATCCAGGAGGTGAAATCAAAAAAAAGAGGTTGTTACTTACTTACAAATATTTTCATAATTTCTTGAATGAAATTTCCGTATTGTGTATCCAAGAGTTGACTTCAAGAAAGAAATGGTTACATTTCTAGAATTTAATTTCTACATCGTATATCTAACTCGTTTAAACAATAGAGTTTGTTACTTACTTAGAATTTTGTAATAATTTCTTGAACGAAATGTCGTTTTGTTTATCAAACAGGTGAATTCAAGAAATGTATCTCCAAGAGCTGACTTCATGAGAGAAATTGTTACTTACTGAGAATTTTTTAATAATTTCTTGAATTAAATTTCTACATCATTTAGCTAAGTGAAAATTGTTTTTTATAAATAGAAAAAAAAGTTACTTACTTGCTATTTTTTCAAAATTTCTTGAATAAAGTATCTGTACTGTAGATCAAAGAGGTGAAATCAATAAAGAGTTTGTTACTTACTTACAAATATTTTCATAATTTCTTGACTAGACTTTCCGTATTGTGTATCCAAGAGTTCACTTCAAGAAAGAAATTGTTACTTACTTAGAATTGTTTCATAATTTCTTGAATTAAATTTCTACATTGTGTAGCTAAGTCATGTAAACAATAAAGAGTTTGTTACTTACTTAGAATTTTGTCATAATTCCTTAAATGAAATGTCTTTGTTTATCCAGCAGGTGAATTCAAGAAAGAATTTGCTACTTACTTACAATTTTTTCATAATTTCTTTAATGAAATTTCTGTATTGTGTATCCAAGAGGTGACTTTGAGAAAGAATTTTTGCTTACTTACAATTTTTCATAGTTTCTTAAATGAAGTTTCTGCATTGTGTATCCAAAAGGTGACCTCAGGAACGATTATGTTACATGCTTACAATAGAACTATTCTAAAGAAAAAAGACGGGTTAAACTTAAAGATATTTATTGCTTAAACGTATTAAGAGATTTTTTTTTGAGAAAAAAAAAACACAACAACAAATGTTTACATAAAAAATAGTACTTAGAGTTCACTCTTAGACATCCACAAACGATGGTCCCATGATATAGAAAAGTTTTTTACCATGTTTTATGGATTTATCACGATCAGGTATGTTCTTAGGTATCCACTGTGCCAAGAACCTAACCTCGTCTTCAGGACGGTGATAACCCCCTTCAAATTTAGGACACTTAAACTCTTCTAGATTGAAAAGTGGAATCCTAGGGTCACACTTTTAAATTAAAACTTTATCTGTAGGTCCATTGCCCTTTACGTAGAGCGCTTCAACCCCAAAAAATCTGCAAATTTCACTGAATTCCTCCTGAACATTTCGCAGCTCCCGACCCGCAGTATTAAGTGCTGTAATCACTCTATCATTGAATCTCAGTCTTTTTATATGACGTAATGTAGTACTCCATAAGCTTTATCATACTCAAACACATTATAGTTCACTATCCAATGATAACAGTCAATTTCTTCGAGTTCCATAGACAATAACAAAAATGCACATTCAAATATAATACCGCACGCTGATTTTTTCCAACTGATATATTCTGTGGCGTACAGCTATTTTATCTTGGAAGCTATTCATACAGTTGATAAGTAGAAAAATACATCATCAAACCGATATACCTTCGCTCTGTTCTTGCTAGAGTTATGTCGAGGGGGATGAGTCCTAAAACCATGTGAATTCGTTGTGGGGAGGAGACATTAAAACCCCTGGAAGTCAGTGCGGGGAGGAGTCATTGAACTCTCGGTAACTGATAAATTCTGTGTCATACAGCCCAATCATCTTGGAAGTTATTAATGTAGTTGTTAAGTAGAAAAATACTTCATCAAACTTTTATATCTTCACTCAAGGTTGAATGGAGTTATGGCTAGGGCGATGAGTCCTAAAACCATCTGAATTCATTGGAGGGAGGAGCCATAAAACCAAGTTTGCTAAATACTAGCTATTTTCTTGCAAAAAACACACAAAATCAAAAAAAAAATGTTCAATGTTCCTTTAGTACCTTCGCAATTAGGCTAAAAATGAAGATATTTATGCAGAGTTTCAACTAGCTATGGCTAAGTTTGCTAAAGACCAGCTATTTTCTTGCGAAAACACACAAAATCAGAAAAAAAGTTCAATGTTCCTTTAGTACCTACGCGATTAGGCTAAAAATGAAGATATTTATGTAGAGTTTCAACTAGCTATGGCTAAGTTTGCTAAAGACCAGCTATTTTCTTTTAAAAAAACACACAAAATCAGAAAAATATTCAATGTTCCTTTAGTACCTACGCATTCAAGCTAAAATTGAAGATATTTATACAGAGTTTCAACTATCTTTGGATAAATTTGCTAAAGACCAGCTATTTTCTTGCGAAAACACACAAAATCAAAAAAAAAATGTTCAATGTTCCTCTAGTACCTACGCATTGAGAATAAAAATGACCTTTTCAAGTGATGAATAGGTTATATCACAGGGGGCTAGGATATAAATTATATTCTAAGAATATCTGGACCCCTTGAGCAATGGGAGTATTAAAAAAGCCAACGAATTTTATTTGAAATAAAAAAAAATACTGCTTTTAGAAACGAACATTCACAGACCAATTGGAAATTTAGCATAAAAACACTATAGGATGCTTCCTTGCATTGTTTAACTGAGCATAACGCCTCACATCTCTTCCTTTAAATTGAAGTGAATGTCTAACTTTTTTTTGTGTTTTTATAAGCATCCTTATCTGTTTTCTTGTAGCACTCGAATCTTCGAAAATGTGCAAGGGGGTTTTTTCATGATGTATTTTGCTATGACTCCCATTGCTGTCAGGGGTGACATCCAACTTTGCTCGCTTTTGCTGGGGGGTTTGATCAACAACTTCCTAAAATAAAATCATTTTTTCTACTCGTATGTTTCCCGAATATTTAACACGTACCATTTTTCCATACCATCCAACAAAACCCAATTCCTCCTAGAATTATTTAAACTAAAAAGTTACCCCTCCTCCTCAGAAAGTTCACAAAAACACAATAGACAAATCTGTAGTGAAGCTGGGCTAAATAAATGATTGTAAGAGAGAAGAACTTTTTTCTCCATCCATATCAACAATTGAAGTGTAATTAAAATGTTGGATCGTCCTTTTAGAGCCCCCCTCCCCCCCCCCCTCCTCCCTGGAAGAACCCTTGGGAACCGGGAGCTTCCTTCGAGGTAGGAGGATCGATAACCTTTCGAGTTGGGGGTATCGGACTTCACAACACTGTTCAAATAGAACAGCCTCAAATTCTTTTCTCAAATGCATCTTTTTCAACGAAAATAATTGCCTGAATTGGTTCAAAATATTGTTTTCTTCGTATCATTGTGAAACACATAATTGGAGATTATTAAAAGGACTTTCTTACCGCAAAAAAGACATCCTGTTACAAGGAAACCCCTAATTAAAATTCAAAGCGGATGAAGTTGGCGATATCAGCCCGGATGTGCGTGATGGTTTAGTACAAAATATACGGCAGTTTGAGAAAAATTTGTGAAATAGTGAATAGTTTGGTTTTTGCTTTTCAAATATTTTGTTTTTGTTTAAGAGTAATATTTTATTTTTTTAATTATTATGCGTATTTTTTTTTAGATTAACTTTTATGTTTGTTTTTTTTTTTATAGAGATGAGTTGTAATAAATAATTTATATATCGCAAATTTGTCTTATTTAATAAAATTTAAAAGTTTAGAAAAAAAATTTCATTTTCACTAGTAAAAATATATTCGCCTGAGAAAATTAACAAAAATGCATTTTGGGTTTGGAAAATAATTCAGTTTATGTTTGGCATCTAAAGTAGTGTAAAAAACATCTTGATTTCAAAATCAGGGGTTTTCAATTACTTTTTTGAGCAAATTAATCTTAATTTGAAAAAAACAGAGTTTGCCAAGAAATTTTACAAAAACTTAATTTTGTCTTTTTTTTTTTTTTAAAGAGGGGGGAAACACCTCCAACCAGGTAATGAAGTTGAATTAAAAACCAACTGGCGATTTACGTGTAACAGAACACTCTAGAAAATCTCTGTAAATACCAAATATGCAACAATATGAAACTTTTGTATTTTTTGTCCAGAAGAAAAATACAGGAATATAGAAGTTAGTTTGTAAAGACATTAATTTAGCAAAAGAAAATTAAAATTTTTATGCAAATAAAAGCTGTATTAACTAAAAAACGATCAGAAATTAAATAAAAAAAAAGTTTTTTAAAACTGAAAGTAAGGAGCGACATTAAAACGAACAGAAATTATTTCCTATATGAAGGTGACTGTCCCCCTCCTCATCGCATCGCTCTTTACGCTAAATTTTGACCTTGTCTCACAACTTTTTTTCAAACACAAAAAAAATTTAGCGTAAAGAGCGAATCCTTACGATTTAAATTATATCATTTTCTTAATGTTTAACTCTCTCGGTAAATAATTATGTGCTTGAGAAAAATTTGCCTTGTTTTCGAAAAAGGGGGAAAACACCCTCTAAAACTCATAGAACTTTAATGAAAATCACATCATCAGAGAACCCTACTATAGAAGATAAAAGCTCCTATCTGGAGTTCCATTCGAACGTAAATTAAAAGTTATAATGTCCTTTTTAAGTAACCCAAAAAAAAATGGAGGGCCACTCGGCCCCCCTCCCACACGACTTTTTTCCCCCCGTCCTGCGCCGGGACCGCGGAAGTAGTCAACACCCGTTTATAGCAAGAGCCTGTGAAATTTAACCCCCCCCCCTCCCCCCCCAAAACTCTCACACTCTTTGTAACACGCAAGCTTTTCATTCAAAGCAGAAAAATACATAATTTTAGGAAAAATCTTTATTTCTGACTGAGAAAGAAGTGTTTTTCAAAATAATTAAAACTTATAAACATACCTCTGATGGATAGATTGTATTTACATAATAGAAAAAAAGCGTGGTTTGACGTTTCTATCGAATACAGTCGTCATATTCTTAAGATTTTGTATTGTTGGAGGGGAGGGGGCTGTCCCTCTGAAATATGAATTTACTAGTAAAACGTTTTTCTATATTTTTTTGGGGAAATAAAGGAATGAAAAGTGTACTCACATTGAAAATCGACAAATCCATTGTTTTCAAAAGTTAAAAATATATGGTGTACTATAAACAATGTCTTAAAGCATAATGAAAATGGAAATGCAGTGTTGGGACCTTATATCGGTTTTTTTTTTTAAATTAAGTACATTATAGCATGACAAGTTTTTTTTTTTTTTAGAAAAACGACCAATAAAGTTATTATATTGGAATAACCACCAACTTTCTCTAATCGACTGACACACAAAAAATCAATGTCATAATAAAAAAAAACATGTCTGCCAAGCCATGTAGAGCTCATTGTAATAGGCAAATGACCCTGTAGAATAGAATTACCTACCAGAAAAACCGGAAGGAACGTAAAGGCTCAGAATTCAAAAGAAGGACTATACTTGCTCAGTAGAAGACTTAGTAGTAGAAGACTTAGTGTTTATACTTGTGCTAACCGAGCTTAGTTTGATTTACTAAAGCTCATTTGTCCAGTCTCTTAGGATTGTCATTGGAGCTGTGATTATCGAGATGATTACTGAAATGTACCAATAAATATCTGAGAAACTAGTTATTTTTTTAGTTGGTTGCTTTACTTAGCGCTTTTTACTAATAACTCGGTAGTAACAGTTTTTCTGACTGTTGCTTTTCAGTTTTCTCTTCAAATACCCAAAGGCCTGGGTTTAATACCAAGAAAGTTGGATTCCAAGTACAGTCGGGAAAAGGGATCTGTGTTTCTTCCGGATTCTTTCGTGTCAAAGCAGGAGATTCCTTTTTTTTAGTACAATTAAGAATCCAAGATCCAAGGGTGAGTCTTGGCACAGCCACTAAACAGAAAAGCAGGTATGATAAAAGGGAGAGGGACGTGTGAAGATGTGATAAAAGGCAACTTTTACCGCTGGCCAAGCCATATTGAATAGGGCTGCGAAGCGTGACGTCAATTCTTGGGCGGGAAATTCAAATAACGATGAAACGTGGATGCGTAGACACGTTTTTTCGGAACTTTGGCGAATTGTTTTGGCCTAAAATATTTGTCGTAGATCCTACTAATCCACCAGAACGTTTTCACGTCGAAATAATACTAGGAATATTGACAATCAGTTGTTAGTTACAACTGGAAACCACGTTTCACGGTACTTTGAATTTCGTACCTTGCTTTTTACGTCATCACCGCGCAGCCCTATGTTGTATAACTTAAAAACTGTGTTTCAGGATTTTTTTTGAAATTTCGGGATTTTTTTTTTGAAGAAAAATCGGAATTTTATTTTTGAGCTGCTGGCAACGCTGCATGTGTAATAGGAAAAAGTGACACCATCAGTGCCATCGTAGGGTTACCTAGTTTTTGCATGGATATCAACAACTTGCAGTCCTCCGTTCTTCTTCTTTAGGTACATATCAGTTGTTTTCAGTCTTGGGGGTTCTTTTCCTTGCCAAATAAACCCGTAAATGATTTTTTTCCAAGTTTTAAAAGATCGCTTTTGAAGGTGCTGAAATATTCGACAGATACCGAATAACAGGCAAGCTGTATATATTTACATATTGCGCCCTTTGGAATATGCCTCCGGAGGCATGCCTCCGGCGTGCCTCATGCCTCCAGATATCCCTCAAAATGCCCAGTTGTTAACCCCTCGCTGTCAATCTTCTGTTTAGGGTTTCCAATTACGGACATTTTTGTTTTTGCTTTGTTATTATTATAATATATTATTAGGGTCTTGTTTAGAATCCGGGCAACACGTGAGAAGTGAAGATTGGTTAATGCTAATGAACTAAATAAAGTATGATGAAAACATATTAGATCAGAAACAAATTCGTGCTATATATTTGCACATTAGGGGGGGGGGGAGAGGGGTAAAGCATAGCATATTTTAAATACGTAACCCTAACCTAGGTACCTTTTTTGCACCTTCAACCCCAAAAAACTCAAGTTTAAATTTTTGTCACGAAGCGAGCAATAACTCACTAGGCAGCGAAAACCTGTTTTTCATATGGCATCTTTGAAATTTCGATGCGGTCTTTCTTGCGTCTTGCCCGGATTCTAAACAAGTACCTATTATTGTGTAATGTATTATATTCTAATTATTTATTATATTATAATAAATATTATATATATACGTTATTTTAGTATTATTATTATTATTATTGTTATTATTATTATTATACGTGAGTTTGAGGGATAACAGGCTGCTTTCGAAATAGTCAGTTAAGTATTCAAACACATGTGGTTTTTTTTTTTCAATTCAAGTCTAATTATTAAATACTACAATAATTACATAAGTACACTTAGGCGCTAGAGGTACCAAGAAGCATAGCTTGTCGAGGACCTCGCACTAATCACAAAATCCAGACAAAACAAATCAGGGAAGAAAAAAAATTCAACAATATCTCAAAAATATAACCACAATACGAGAAAAAAAAAACAAACAAACAACCGCTACACAATAACCTTAGACTCAATTTTCTCCAAACTGAAATTTCCGGATTTTACTTAAATTCTAAACCATTAACAGTAATATTGAAAACGGGGTTCTAATCAGATCCAACATAATAAGAGAAGAAAAAAGAAAAGAAGAGAAAAAAACTAGATAAAGTAAAGCGGAGAAAAATAGATTAAGCAAAATGAATAAACAAATAAGGAAAAAAAATACTTCAAGACTTAGAGAATATTTTTTCTGCAAAGGGAAGAAGAATTTGTAATAAGAAAAAAGTTCATTGGGAATAGAGTTCCAAAGAACAATTGCTCTATAAATTGGTGACCTCCGAGCCGCTGAGGACACCCTTTTAGGCAGTCGAAATTGGTAAACACAGCTCCGAAGCAAAGTCTGGCACTTACGTGTTGACCCTCGATCGAACTAGGATATGATGTTTGGTGGAAGCGAGAAATTGAAGGCTTGATGAGCTAGTTTTAGGTTCTGCTTCTTGTGTGACCACATCTAAGGCATCTAGACTTGTACCACTGTAATGATCAGTTGTAGGATAGAGTCGAGGAAGGCAAAAAAATGCCTTCACCGCTCTATTCTGTGTAGTTCGGAGTTGCCGAAGGGAATACGGGCTAAGTTACTGAAGATTCATATTTAAGAGGCTATGATATCCCTCTAGGCATTCGGACTGCCTGAAAACTTAATTTTCGGCTCTGCTTAGGATATAAAAGTCACCTTCATCGTCACATGTAAATTACCAAGTTTTATATATTTCTTGTTTTCTTTTAAAATATTATGTTTGCTCCTTTGGACAGGTGGTCATAGGTGAAGAGTCTTCACCTATAGTCTTCGCCTTGTCTTTACTGAAGACAAGTTCTATCCTCAGAGAAATCTTTTTGCGGGGGAGTGAAAATGCAAAATAATTGAAGGATACTTTATGATATAACCCCGACCTAATATTCTTGATCATAGGCAGAGCGCCAGCGCTGCCTAAGTAAAGAACGATGTGTTTTTTTTTGTTTTTTGTTGTTGTTTTTTTTTTTTTTTTTTTCTCTCCATGCCCGGGCACTTCGTATCGAAGGAGTTGTCGTAGAAAGTTAAAAAAGGGCTGATTCGATTGGAAATTGGAGTGGCTAGTGCCCTTTTTAATAGTCGAAAGTGATTGGAGGGCAACTAGCCCCCCTCCCCCATGCCCGTCATTCTCCCAAACACAACTTATTTTGTGGAAAAAGTTTTTTTATATTAATTTTTGTTCGTTTTATATTGACATAGTCTTTTCAGGGAAAAAGAAAATAACACTTTAAATCTTTTCGTTTTTTAAGACTATAGTTTGGTCTGCTGTTTGTATGCTGGAGAAAAATTTTCAGCAATTTTTAATAACATACGCCATTTTAAAAATCTGGACACAAATAGTACTGTTTAACTTACTTTCATACCTCCTCTAGTTGACCTGAAATGGAAAACTTGATACCATTCGCAAAAAAAATCTGTTTACTTTCTTTGATAGCTTGGATATACTTACACTATTTTGATTTAGTTCAATTTTAAGAGCAGATGTAGCCTCGAAAGTTTGAACATAATACCCTCAGTCGTTCTTGGGATACTGCTGAGATGCCTTATTGGGAATTAGCATTATCACAGTGCATTTTGATTTAATCTTAAGGCAACATTTAGTTTTTAAACATAATGGACCAATGGGAGGGGGGAGTGGAATAGGGATTAGTTGCCCTCCAATCACTTTCGACTATTAAAAAGGGCATCAACCCTTTCTATTTTCAATCGAATGAGCCCCTTTCGAAGTTCCCACGACAACTCCTTCGATACGAAGTGCCCTGGTCTAAACTTTAACAACAACAAAAAATATTACTAATCACTTTCGACTATTAAAAAGGGCACTAGCCTTTGAATTTCCAATCGAATTAGCCTTTTTTGAAGTTTCTACGACAACGCCTTCTATAAAAACCTTATATGCACCCAGGGCATAACTTAAAACCCTTGCCCCGAGGGCTGTGGGGGATTGTCCTTCTCAAAAATATATTTTCTATCTGGAAATCAACTAGCTTACGCTAAACAAAATGGCTATGTGAAAATTCTAATTGGATGTGTTTGGGTGAATGATGGACGTGGGGGGGGGCTAGATGCCCTCCAATCAGTTTCTACTATAAGAAACGGCACTAGCCCTTTCAATTTCCAATCAGATGAGCCCCTTTTGAAGTTACTATGACAAAGCCTTCTATAAAAACCTTATATACCCCAGGACAAAACTTAAAACCCTTGCCCTGAGGGTTATTGGGGAGTGTCCTCCTAAAAAACATATTTTCTATCTGGAAATCAACTACGCTGAACAAAATGGCTATATCAAAATTTTGATTAGATGTGTTGTGGGGAATGATGGGTGTGAGGGAGGGGCTAGTTCCACTCCAATCACTTTCTACTTTTAAGAAGGGAACTAGCCGTTTGAATTTCCAATTGAATGAGCCTGTTTTGAAGTTTCTACGACAACGCCTTCTTATAAATCCTTATATGCCCCCAGGGCATAACTTAAAAACCTTGCCCTGAGGGTTGTTGAGGAGTGTCCTCCTAAAAAACATATTTTCTATCTGGAAATCAACTACGCTGAACAAAATGGCTATATCAAAATTTGAGTGGTTGTGTTTGGGGGACTGAGGGGCGTGGGGGGACTAGTTGCCCTCCAATCACTTCCGACTATTAAAAAGGGCACTAGCCCTTTGAATTTCCAATCGAATGGGCCTGTTTTGAAGTTTCTACGACAACGCCTTCTATAAAAGCCTTATATGCCCCCCAGGGCATAACTTAAAAACCTTGCCCTGAGGGTTGTGGGGGAGTATCCTCCTCAAAAACACATTTTCTTTCTTGAAATCAACTACGCTGAACAAAATGGCTATCTCAAAATTTTGATTGGATGTGTTTGGGGTACTGCTGGGCGTGGGGGGGGTAGTTGCCCTCCAATCACTTTAGACTATTAAAAAGGGCACTAGCCCTTTGAATTTTCAATCGAATGAGCCTGTTTTGAAGTTTCTACGACAACGCCTTCAAAAAAACCTTATAAGCCCTCGTGGTATAATTTAAACCCTTGGCCGCAAGGGTTGGGGGGGAATGTCCTCCTCAAAAACAAAGTTTCTATCTGGAAATCAACAACGCTACATAAAATAGCTATCTCTAAATTTTGATTGGATGTGTTTGGGGGAATGATGGGCATGGGGGGGGGGGTAGTTGCCCTCTAATTGCTTTCGACTATTAAAAAGGGCACTAGCCCTTTGAATTTCCAATCTAATGAGCCTTTTTTGAAGTTTCTACGAAAATGCTATCTATAAAAAACCTTATATGCCCGCAGGGCATAACTTAAAACGCTTGCCCTGAGGGTTGTGGAGGCGTGTCTTCCTCAAAAACATATTTTCTATGTAGAAATAAACTACGCTAATCAAAATGGCTATCTCAAAATTTTGATTGGATGTATTTGGGGGAATCATTTGCGTGAGGGGGGGGGGGCTAGTTGCCCTCCAATCACTTTTGACCATTAAAAAGTGCACTAGAACTCTCGATTTCTAATCGAATGAGCCCCTTTTGAAGTGTCTACGACGACTCCTTCTATATGAAATGCCCCGCTTTAAAGAAAAAAAAAAACTGTACATTGTCAACATTGATCTTATATGCCCTCAGGGCATAACTTAAAACCCTTGCCCTGAGGGTTGTGGGGGAGTGTCCTCCTCAAAAGGATATTTTCTATCTGGAAATCAACTACGCTGAAACGAACAGAAATTACAACAAATGACCGAGTCAAACTCAAAACGAGCAGAAATTAACACAAGTTGGGCGCAAAAACCTTGTGCCTTCACAAGGCTAGAACAGAATTTACACTTTACTGAAAAAATACGAATGAATGTACATTGCCAGTTTATTATAGATTAAGGGACATTTAGTAATCAAAATGTTAATATTATTTGATTTATTGAAGTTATAAAAGTAAAAACATTTATATTTTTTTCAGTAAAGTGCAAAGTGCAAATTATGTTCTGGGCTTGGGAAGGCATAGGGGTTTTGAGCCCAACTTATGTTAATTTCTGCTCGTTTTGAGTTTGACTCGGTAATTTGTTTTAATTTACTGTTCATTTTGGGTTTAATTTATTTATTGATGCTGATTTGTGGTAGTTTCGAGCTTTGTAGATTATTTGATTTTATTTTTACTCATTTTTTGTTTAATGGAGTTCTTTACTTTTCTTTGAATAACTAATTTTGTGGAAAAAAGTTATTTTTAAATTAATCTAAGCAGAACCTGTTTCTCTGACGCTCAATCCTGATGAAATATGCCTAAGTATGATAAAAATATAATACTTTTGAAACATATTTGGGCCATATATTTGCACATTTTTTGGGGGTAAAGTATTTGGACAGTGTGAAGCTAGAAAACGATTTTTACTTCATAATATGCAGAATAGCTGTACCTAACACATTAGGCATGCAGACCCGCTATACTTTACCCCAATCCCAGTTTTTGGAAACTATTCTTCCTTTTATTGGGGGGAGGGGGTTGATGAAGGGATGGAGTTTTCAAACCACTATTTGGAGGTCCCTCCACCCTTATGTACGTTGTTTTATTTGTAGTATTTGTTCTTGTTCTTTTTACTCAATTGCCTTTGCTTCTCTTTAAGATGGTGATTTGTACGTTGGCACTGTTGCTGATTTTTCTGGCGCTGACCCCCTAATCTACAGGGAACCACTTAGGACTGAACAGTACGATGCCATGCATATGAGCGGTAAGTCAATTTTCCTTCTGCTCTCATTCTTCGTTCGAATTTTTCTTCGGGTTGAGAACGAACATGTTGTATTTTTGCAACCTTGTTTTGGGTTAAGAATTGATTTCTGTAAATTTCGTTGGTGCGTAGTAGGATTAAGCCCAATTAATCTAATTACCAGTAATTATACTTTTTATTTAAACAATAACTGATTTATAATTGAATTCCTTAGGTAAAAACACTTGTAATTGGGTTGCAATCATCTCGTTTGTTACAATTCACTTGTCAATTATGCAAGAGAGACATTTAAAAAGTCCATCTCAAAATACTTGCTAGTATCTAAAGATATCGGAACACTATAGATTGACAAGTTCCCAGGGATCTTGCAGAATTTTGCTGTTTTACTGTGAAGACATAGCGACCTGCTAATGAATTTGGACTCGAAGATGCTGTCTTAAATATCAGTTGCTTCACAGAAAATTGTAGGTGTTACTCTAGATACCATTTGAGTTGTTCTCATCGCTAAAGTTATATGGACCTGGAGAAAAAATGATAATGCGCTGCCTGAGTAAAGAGTGAAGTAGGCACAATGTATTGTTTTTTTTTTTTATTATTTTTTATTTTCACCAAGGCACTTTGTATGGAAGGAGTTGTCGTAGAAACGTTACGTATGTTGTAGAAAAACGAAAACAAAATACATTTTATTGTTTTCTCTTTTTTTGGTTTATTAAATCTAAAATTATCAAGATTTTCAGGAATGAATTTCAGCATATATATTAAACTGTCAATGCACATTTTTTTTCGTAATCTTTGTTATGATGGTGAATTTTTTTTCGATGTTATGAGAAATAAAAACGCATAGCTCGAAGTAAGGATTTGCTTTCAGTAAAGTGCAAATTATGTTCTTGTCTTTAGAAGGCACAGGAACGTAAGTCCCACTTCTCTTAGTTTCTGCTCGTTTAGAGTTTTACCAGGTTATTTGTTGTTATTCTTGTTCGTTTTATTTATTTCTTTACTGTGATTTATGGTAGTTTTAAGCCTGAAAAATTATTTATTTCTGCTCATCTTTGGTTTAATGTAGCTCTTTACTTTTCTTTAAAAAAAAACTTATTTATCGAAAATGTTTTTTTAAATTAATATTAATACATAGTCAAAATCTACTAGGCCCTCTTTAAGGTTTCTTAAATATTTGGTATTTGGTATTTTAAAAATGCCGTATTTTTGTATTTTCCTACTAAAAAATCGAAAAAAAGGTCTTCCTGTGGAGAGAAAGTTTTCGCCAAAATGCTTCGTAGCTTTATTAGTCTAGGCTTGCAAAAAAATTCAGAGATCAGGGGGAACCAATTGTGAGGTGCCACTACACCCTGAATTTAGAAAATGCCTTTATTTGGGTGTTTTCCTTTTAAAAAAGTCGAAGAAAAAGTACTGCCTGTGGAGAGAAAATTTTTGCAAAATACTTAGTAGCTTTGTCTTGAAACATTGCGAAAACTCTTGATTTTTAAGACCTTTAACTGTGTTAGCAGTGAAATGAGGTTCCGCCCTGATTCTCCATCCTTAGTAGAGACGCAAACAGGGCGCCAATTTGGGGCGGATCAGCATTTTGAAAATTACCTCTTCTTGTATTTTCATGATAAAATATGTTCCCCTCCCCCATAGATTTAAAATATACGTTTTTTGCATCTTAATTGAAAAAATTGAAACATACCCCCCCCCCCCCCTACGTTTTCGAGAATTGGTGCTGCTGGACACAAATATTGACTACCACATTTTTGTTGGTAAGGATTCGTGGAAACATAAGGTTTTGTATGATATTCAAAGCTGTGGCAGGTAACATTTAAAATGCACCATGCGCATTTAAAAGGGAAAAACGAAAATAATGATAACATATAGTTAAAAAAAAAAGACAAAAGCAGGCCGATATCACTTATTGAAAAAAATACGTATTTTGTTTTGTGGTGTTTTTAATTTTAATCAAGCTAGCTTATAAAGGTTGATCTCGCTGGTGATTTTTAGATGCACGTCTGCTACTCTATATCATCTGCAGGAGTAGGCCTACGTAGTACGTAGCCATTTGCATCTGTACGAAAGATACGTTAAAATATTTAAGCTAACAGGTCTTACTTTTGCAATTCATCTAAAGATGTTTTTCTCGTATCTCAGCAAGTTAATATTCTATTACTATTAACTTCTTCAATGAATAATTATGCCATTCGTACTTCTTCAAACAGTTCGTGGTAACGAATTGTAAGTAAGGAGCGATCCGGCCCAATAGTAACCGAAACTCTAAAAAACGGAATTTTGATAACAATAGATACATCAAAAGAATCACCCTCAAAACACCCCCAAAAAAGTCAACGAATCTTTTTTGAAAAACCCCATCATCGGATTCAGCATATCAGAGAACCCTGCTGTAGAGCTTTCAAGCTCCCATTTGCAAAAATGTGGATTTTTTTTTTGCTAGAAGAAAGATTACGGATGCGTGTTTATTTTTTTTCATGCCCCCCCCCCCCCTGGGATGATCGTGTCAAATCAGTGTTCTTAGAAGATCGGGAGAGGGCTCATTCGAACGGAAATTAGAAGTTCTAGCGTTTTCTTCAATACACCAAAATGATCGGGGGGACACTAGACCGGACCTCCCCCCCTTTCCCCAAAGTCTTCCGATTAAAATTTTGAGGTCGCCATTTTCTTCAGCATAGGCAAAAGGTCCAATAACTATGCATTTTGGTATTACATGACCCTCTACAGCCCCTGGGGAAAGGGCTGTTAATTTGCCCATTGTGTACTTATAGTATTTGTTATTGGGAAGTATACAGACTTATTTTATTTTGTGGGGAGGGTAATTTTATGTGGGGTATTTTCCACGGGAAAATTTTTCCCTGGGTAGGGATGTTTCCAGGGGCAATTTCACACTGAGAAATCAATAACACAGAAACTTTCGCATATGAGGGGAGCTGCCCCTCCTCAATACCTTGCTCTTTACGCTAAAGTTTAACTTTTTTATCCCAGTTTTTTCAGAACAACTTCTGAAATACATGGGCCGTTTAAATAAAATAAGAAGCTTTTTTTAAAATACTAAAAGAGCTTTAGCGTGAAGAGCGAGGTACTAAGGAGGGGGCAGCTTTCCTCATATGAGGAATGATTTCCGTGCGTTAGTTTTAAGCTTGCTCCTTGCTTTCAATTGAAAAGCCTGTTTTTATTCAATCTTATAAAGAAACTACAATTTCTACTACGGTACCACCAACAAATCACGGCAGCATCAAGCCGTTTGAGGCCATCACAGCTGCGGACACTCCTCCTCCACCCTAATTTATTCAGAGCTTCACTCTTTACCTCTTCTAATGAAGTTCTAGTTTCATTTGAATCTTTCCTTATGATCTCTTCACATTCCATTCGGGGACGGCCTGCTTTTCTTTGGCCCCAGACTGTAAAATTCTTCCTGGTTTATATTAAAAAGGTTTTACTTCTTAGGAAAAAATAACAAATAAGCATGAGATTAACATTTGCAAACTGAATTATAAAGTTTGGATGAAAATTCATATGGTACTTATTAAGAATCCGCTAAACACGCGAGAAGAGAAGTTTCGTTAATGCTTATGAAATAAAACAAAGTAGGATGAATATATAATAGTTTAGAAACAAATTTTGGCTTTATATTTGCACATTGGTGGTGAGGTGGGGATAAAGCATATCATATACTAAATACGTTACCTAACCTAGTTACCTTTTTTTGCCCCTTCAACCCCAAAAATCTAAATTCTAAATCTTTTTCACGGAGTAAGCAATACCTCACAAGGCAACGAAACTTGTTTTTCATATCCAAGTAGTACTTCCAAGCCGCAAGTTGAAGTACCTAGGTATCACATATGGAAGCGACCTCAGAAGCTCGCGTGCTCTTTTTGTTGACCAGGTTCTGTCGGGTTTTCGGTCGGGGTATGCTAAACTTGCAGCCCTGAAGTTTAAATTTAATAAGCATATCCTTGCTAGGTTGTATCGTGCCGTCGCTCTTCCCTTTGCTCACTACATCTCACCCGTTTGGCATTGGCTATCGAATTCAGATATGTTGCGAATCCGTTCAGGCTTTTGCAAATATTTAAAGTTTCTGCTTGGTCTGCCACTTTACCTCCGTAACACTGGTCTGCTAGAAAAGTATCATATACCTGATCCTGTTGAGTTCATGCCGAATTTTGAAAAACAAGCTCTCGTGAAACACAGGGCACTATTATTTGATTTCCCAGCGACTTTCTTGCTTGATAGTTGAAGTGTGATTTGTTTGTATTTAGTAGATTATTATGTTCGGTTGATTTGTTTTCGTCTTTATTTTCTCTTTTCTTTTGTTTTGCTCCGCTTCTTCATGCTTCTTTTTTATAGCGGGTTTGTAATAAATTATTATTATTATAGCATCTTTGAGATTTCGATACGGTCTTTCTCGTGTGTTTACCGGATTATTAATAAGTACCTTTTCTTCTGTTGATTTTTAAAGTTAAGTAGAGTGCTTGAAAAAAAAACAAAAGTTTATTTTTTAAACTTATTTTTATTTTTTCGCTTTTCTACAATATCAAGTCTCTGAGACAAATTATACTTTATATAGATGTTGGGGAAAAGGATATTCTTCCCTGGTGTTCCTATAGTGAACTAATTCCTTTGTGGAAAAGTTTCTAATTTTTTCCCATACAGTCCTTGTCCTCCTGTTCTTGTATAGATTAATACTAAATGAGGTCCTTGTCAAGACAACGGGATTAAGAAACGGGACAATCAATCAGTTAATGTTAATACATATCCAATTTCCCAAGCTAAGAGATCCTATTTAGCCAATAAATTCCACTGGGACTCACTCCCCGAAATCGACTGATTCTTTTCAGATTTAGAAACTAATTCCTCTCTTGGATATCTGATGAAAAGTGACAGCTGATGTTGACCACTTTGAAGCGACAACACTTCTCTAGCTGTCGTGGCTTTCGTCTCTTGCTTTTAATGGCTTTCTCTTAGCAAAGGCCCAGCTAATTCAGATTTCAGAGTAGTGTGTAGTGGATCCGCCTTTTAATTGTGATTGTAAAGAGCTTAAAAATTGAAAAAAAAGAATAATAAATTGATTTACAATATGTGCTTTATGCGTAATGAAAAGATAGGTAGTCTTTTGATATCCTTTTTTTGTCGCATCTTGAATGCCAAAAAATCTAGTCGTTATTGGCCCTCCATGGCCTGACCCACCCCCGCCCCCCAAAAAAATTTCACGATATTTTACTCCAAAACTTATGGTAGCTGACCCCAGGCCCTCCATGGCCCGACTTTGGAAATGACATCATTTTCATACAATTCTAAAAAAGGCTTATGCCAGCTTTGCCTCTAACTCATACAGTCTGTCTTGGCTTTTTCTCCAATTAGCGATGGCTCTCAACTTTTAGTAAATAAAAAGTACATTTTTCAGCTTTGCCTATGGAATTATGTTGTCTAAGTTAACGCCTTTTGAGATATTGCCGGAGAGATGACTTAAAAACTAAATTATTCAAGAATTTACTTTGGGTGGTTTCCTTCAAAGCTCAAATATTTGTATTATTTACAAAATTGAGCTTAATATTCAAGAGGGAATAGAAAAGGGAATTTGAATACACACATTGTTATCTCGATGACTGTACATTGAACAAAAACAATAGTCACCTTGATGCTTGATGTTAAGGAGAAAATCATTAACTTATTACTCTTTGGTGATGCATTTGCTGGTACAAAACTGTAAATTTGTCCCCCTCCCCTTCAGAAATATTTCTAGTCACGCCCATAGAAACGGATAATGTGCTGCCATGAAATGTGACATCTGTGAAACAGGGTCCATGTGTCATAAGTGTTGGAATGAATGGTGCTGTATAACAAGTACTAGGGGGAGGGCCGTGAATCTTTATCTTGGAGGTGTAGATACCAAAATCCCCCCTCCCCCCAAAAAAATCGTCGTTAGTCATAAGTTCTTCAAGTCTCCATTAAAGTCCATCAAATTAAAATGGAAAGATGGACTTTCCCTTCATTAAAAAAAAAATGGAATAAGTATGTAATATAGCTCTTGAGGTGCAAAACTCCCTTCTTATTTTAAAATTTTTAATTTTAAATATTAAAGCGTTGTGATGAAAGGTTAAACTTTAGCGTAAAGAGGGTTTTTTTCATGATTGGTACAGTCTCCTTCCTATTAAAAAAAACCCATCCTATTTGTAAATCAAATATGCCTTCGTGACCGGTTATTCTTTGAGTATTGTAATATCAAAGTTAAAGTTTGGTATAAAGAGCGCCTTTTAAAGGTTGAAGGGACCCTCCTCGTCTCTTTTTTGAAGAGTTGCTCTGAGAGTCTTGGGGGTATGTTTCCCTCAAATCTTCACTCTTTACGCCAAAGCTTCACTTTTATTTTGAGTAGTATCGCTCTAGTGGCTCTAGTGTTACATATGTGGTTCTAGTTTTGGAATATATCATATATGTAGAAGCTACAAGGAATAAATAACTGGGCATTTCCTTTTTTAATTTTAGTTTTAGGAGAATATCTCCAGCATTCAAACATTAGAGGAATTTAGTAGAAGAATTCAAAGAAAAAAGCTTTACAACTGAAAGCTGTTAATTGCTAAGTCGTATTTAGTCAGTAACTCTCCAATTCTTTGATAAACATGTGGAACCACACAAGTTTCCCTGGCCTAGGGGTCACTGGGGGACAGGTTCACGATTTAAAAAAGCGTGATCTATAAAATGCGACATATTTAGAGTGTAAAAGACAAATGTTCTTTATTTCAAAGTTCTTTTGAAGCTGTTTAACTTTTGGCCTGAGGTTGAATCCTTTTTGATTCGACTCTTAGCTGTTATTACAATTTTATAGCACAAAAAGGAGGTTCCGAACAAAACGTACTTTTGTCTTGTAGATTTTTACCTTTATCAATACAATCCTCTTCCATGTAGTCCCTATAGTCATAAGGGCTGTTGGTTCTTATCTCCATCCTGTATTATGTATACTTAAAATTCCTTGCTTAATCTGAGAAGAGTAATGAAAGCTAAAAAGATAATAAAATCAACCTTGTCTCTGAGGGAGAAAAAACGAACAACCAGCGCCATCTAGCTTTACCCATCAAAATGTAGTTTACTATAAACACCCTTATATAATTTATTTGCATGTATTTTTTAAATATCCGTTTCTTGTTTGTTTTGTATTGACCCAAAGGTACAAGAAAAAAATTTTGCCATAAAGGTTTATGGCATCCGTCTCATGTTTTATGTACATCTTTTTAATACATGACTATGTTTTGCGTTCTAACCTAGCCCTAATTATTTTATTACCGGTAAAGAATTGTTTAAAAACAATAGGATTTGCCTACTTTCAGAAAATATATCAGGTAGAATTCGAGTAAACTCCGACCTTTTGCTGAAATTTAAACTTTGATAAACTAAAATTAAGTTTGTTCTGAAATTTTCTACTTCTGCTACAAACCTCTGCACTGTTATTGAGTGCCAAAGATTCTTCTTGTCTTTGGTTTTGCCCAGCAGTTCTCAAACTGGGGTTTGTGGTCTCCTAGGGGACTGCGCAGAGGTTTCGGTGGGATCGCAAAAGTTATTACGGTACTGTTTTACTTAATAGTACACACCGCTATAGACTCTATCAAGGAAACTAGTCAAACGGGAGAGACAGATACCCGGTTATAATGATTTACGAAACAATTTAGGGCTAAATATGTGCACATTACGGGGGTGGGGGGTAAAGCCGACCAACTATTAAATACGTAACCTAACCTCGGTACCTCCCCCCCCCCTAAACCCTGAAAAACAGCAAGTCCAATGATGTAAATTTAATGAGAAATCACGCTTTTCGATCAATTTAGATAGTAAATACCCGTTTTACGGGTCTCCATGCGAAATTGCTATAGTCTATAGCGGTGTCTACCATTAAGTAAAACAGTGCCGTTATTACATATTCAATATTAATATTAGTATTCTAGGTACTTGTTAATTATCCAGAACACACGAAAAATTTTTGATATGTAAGATACTAGAAAAACCAATTTAGTTGTCTGTATTCGGAGAAAATTAGCTAAGGCTCAATGGAAAACTACGTTGTAGGTACATTTTAATTAAATATTTAATATAAAGAGTTTGTATTTTGATTAGGTTATGTTAGTTCAGGTATTTAATATAATGCGTTCTGGGCGGCTTGCTCTCCATAATTCTCGGTTGTAGTTTCCATAATTTTGTTACTAAATTATTGTTTTTTCATCATATTTTGGTATATTTCATTAGGATTAACCTTACTTCACTTCTTGGGTATTTTCTGTATAATTAACAAGTACCGTATTCTATGCTATATTTTGGTTATAACAGCATTTGAAATTTATAGGGACCTCTACGTTTTGGGAATTTATTTTAGGATGTCCGCAACCAATTTCGGGGGGGGGGGGGATGTACATGTTCAAAAAAAAGCGGAAAAAAGAACTCGTATTGTAAATTTGAGCAAATGTTGGGCAAATCTGAAATTTTGGGGAGGGAAAGGGTCCAGAGATCCACCCTACGTATTGTGTTTGGATACACTGCATTAAAGAATTATGTATATATTATCCTTCTTTTTTTTACTCAGTCTTCACATTTGTTTTATCAAAACGCATATTGATGAAAATGTTTTTAACATCGTTGACGATTTCCTTGAAGGAATGAAACAATGGCTGTGTTCCTAGCGAGGAATTTTTTTTACTGCTATCCTTATCTACAAGAATTTGACAAACGTCATTGATTTATTAATAACTCATCCATATTCTCCACTAGGGATATATCTTTGGAGGATAATTTAATTTAAAAACAGTCTGCGGATTGAATTAGCGATGGGAATGCTGAACATCTTCCTGAAAAGGGATGTGCTGATTTTCGGACTAAAATAATAATTATAAAACATTTATTTTAACCTACATAATACAAAAGTTATGACACTCGAGAAGTAACATGTAGAGAAAGAGAGAGTAAAACAAAACAAAAAGCCAAAACAGAAACTAAAATACATTTCTATCAATAAAATAAACGAGCTTAATTTTGATGCGGCAGAAATCGGGCAGCAAATCGGGCTCTTTCCGTGCAGCATGGTCAACTTTGCTGTTTATCTGGGACGTCAAATTTATACTATAGTCATGGAATGGATAATTTGTTTGTCAAAAATATTTTTGTCCACAGTAGACTGTATACATGACAGTGCTGTGTTGTGGGTACACGACCCTTGTTGAAAGTATCAAAGTTCTCAAGTATAATTCATTGACATATCTTCTAAAGAGGTCGTCTCGAAGAAATTCTAAGAAGTTTGAAAACTCACTTGTTTAGCCCTAATATCGTTAATGCCTAAAAAAGAGAAAGCGCTATCTAAAAACTTGCTAAACAAACATTTTTTTCAGGATCGAGATCGTACTGGGATTTCAAGATCGATCTCTATACCAAGATTTCAAGATCGATGGTATTGGGCTACTTGTTTCATTTACTTTTAGGTTCCTTCTAATAGCTGGTTCACTAGGCGTTCCAAAGCCTAATAGTTTTATGCACGGGTCTTATGACCGTTCAGGCAAGCGTCGCAGTTTATTGACGTTGTGAAAATTTGCTCTAGGAAACATTTTCAATTTCTCCTGAAAAAGAACCTCACATGATTTAAATGAAAAATTGCACCTTCTTTCAGAAAATCATATGTTGCGTGACCCCCCCCCCCTTCCAAAAAATGGAATATAACTTCCGATGGACTCTGTTTTTACGTTCGACTCATAGTTGAACGGCATTGCCGTCATGAGTAATTCATTGTTTTGAGTTATATTTGTGCTTGGAATCTTTGAATTTATCTTCTTCATTATGGTCAGATGACCTAGCTAACCCCAATCTAGCTGCGTGTATTTCTTGAGACGTATTACAAAATGACCATAGTTTTTGGTCTATGAGACCTCGATCCATCTTGCTGGAACTAGAACTTCCTTAAATTTGACTACCCCTACCCCCTCTGCAAGTCTCAAAGAGTATGCTGAAGGGCTTCCTCCGTTTGAATTATGAACATATTTAGACATATTATTAGTATTATTATTAATTTTTTTTTGTAGATTTTTTCGAGTATTCCTCCTCCATATAATGCTGTGGTACTTGGAGGGGATTTTTTTGTATTAAGTTTTTTGTTAATAATTGATTTTAAATTAAATGAAAACAAAACGAACCTCGCAACCTTGGGACTTTTATCTCTATATTTTTTATGCTCTTTATTGACTTTAGTGCACTGAGGACGGTAGTGCACTTCTGTCCAGGAGTGGATTTCTCGACCATGTGGAGATGTGGTAAAGTGGAGGAGGCTGAACTGAACCTGTCAACCTCTCAACCAGCTGAGCTGAATATTTACTGGACCATCCAAAATGACTTGGATTGTGTTCACAGATTGCATAGAGGCTCCTCATCGTCCTATACTTTTCAAACTGTTCGTTTTATTGTTCCTCAGTACCTGACTTCTGCTCTTGAAGGAGGCTTCTCATAATCCGCCAGGTTCTCTGACAAAACTGCATTAAGTGACTGAAAAAAGGAGATGCCACCAAAGTATGCGCAAGACCCCCCCCCTCCCTTTTTTTAAATCCTCAATATTTTGTTTGTTTATCGCCGAAGAAAAAGGATGGAAGTAGTTTTTCAGCTTCAAATTTAACATCAGATCTACTCTGATATTAATCCATTTTGTTGAGTTTATGGAAAAAAGTTAAATAAAGTTTAACTTCTATCTGGGCGTCAAAAAGTACTTTATCCAAAGTTTATGTAAAACATTATCAAGTTTATGAGCGCCTTTATGCGCTTCATTGATGACGCTCCAAGAGTGGCTTATAGCAGTAACCCTATCTTTGGTGTTGTCAAGCGTTCTGTTTTCATGAATATAAAGCATAGTTTTTTTTTCAGTGGAAATAAGCTCGATTGTTTCCAGTTCTGCCTGTATTATGAAGTACCAGACGTCGCATCTTCATATTTCTTCTCAAAGTGGAGACGGCTATTCTATTCAATACGCGGTGTAGGAAAACGTTTCTTTCGTCTGTGGGAGAAATAAGACATGTAAAGTCTGGCGTCTAAACAACATACTTTAAATTTAAGCTCTTTTTATTTTTAATTAGTACGATTGTCGGCTCGAAAATAACCGTAGTACTTCCCTGGTCTTTGGCAATTAAATTGTTTAACGTTTGAAATCGTAAAAAAAACGTCTTAAAGAGGTTTGAAGACGGTCCTCTGTTGTATCAATTCTAGGAGACTCTTCCACATGAAAATTGATCGGCGAATGAAGCTTTTCAATTATACGAGCATAATCCGGGTTACGAGTTTCTTGGAGAAGTTCATCAGTACGCGAAGTCAGGATGTATCTCCTTGCCACTGTTCTGGTTTGGACAACCAAGAATATTTCCTCAGAGGGAAGGAGTATCCTCTACTTCAAGAATCCCATAGCAACTTGGGATCAAAATTTGACCTAAAAGCCATAAAACGACATTGTTTTTGCAGTCAAACAGTTCGTGGTAACAGATTGAAAGTAAGGAGCGTCCCGGCTTAATAGTAACCGAGACTCTAAAAAAAGAAATTTTGATACCAATAGATAAATAAAAAGAATTGGATTTTTATGCCTCATTTTTGAAAAAAGGGGGACACACCCCCTAAAAGTCATAGAATCTTAATGAAAATCACACCATCAGATTCAGCGTATCAGAGAACCCAGCCTACTGTAAAGGTTTCGAGCTCGTATCTGCAAAAATATGGAATTTTGTATTTTTTTGCCAGAAGAAAGTTCACGGATGCGTGTTTATTTGTTTTTTTTTTGTCGTTTTACCCATGGGGTGATCATATCGACCCAGTGGCCCTAGAATGTCGCAAGAGGGCTCGTCCGAACGGAAACTAAAAGTTCTAGTACCCTCTTTGAGTGAACAAAAAAATTGGAGGGCAGCTAGGCCCCCTTCCACGCTCATTTTTTCCCAAAGTCAACGGATCAAAATTTTGAGATAGTCATTTTGTACAGCATAGTCGAAAAATCTAATAACTATGTCTCTGAGGACGACTTAATCCCCAACAGTCCCCTGGGGAAGTGCTGCAAGTTATGTCCATTGTTTACACGTAGCATTGGTTATTAGGAAGTTTGCAGACGTTTTAAGGGGGCTTTTTTCTGGTAGGGTGAGGTGGGGTGGGTGGCTGGGCTATGTGGGAGGATCTTTCCATGGAGGAATTTCGCATGGGGGAAGAGAATTTTCATGAAGGGGGCGCTTTATTTCCCAACATCATTTAAAAAAAACGATCAGAAATTAAATATAAAAACAAGTTTTTTTCAACTGAAAGTAAGGAGTAACATTAAAACTTAAAACAAACAGAAATTATTACGTATATGAGGGTGTTCGTCCCCTCGTCAATACCCGGCTCTTTACGCTAAAGTATTTTTAGTACCTTCAAAAGAGCTATTTATCATACGCCCGCCATTTCCCCCAACACATCTAATCAAAATTTTGAGATTCAACGTAGTTGAAAGATCCGGTAATCATGTCTTTGAGGATGACAGCCCCCCAGAGCCCTCAGGGCAAGGGTTTTAAGTTAAGACTTGGGGGCATATAAGGTTTATATAGAAAGGGTGACCGTAGAAACTTCAAAAAGGGCTCATTCGATTGGGAATTGAAAGGGCTAGTGCCCTTTTTAATAGTCGAAAGTGATTGGAGGACAACTAACCCCTCTCTCACGCACACCATTTCCCCAAACACATCTAATCAAAATTTGGAGATAGCCATTTTGTTCAACTTAGTTGAAAGGTCCGGAAATTATGTCTTTCAGGATGACAAACCCCCCAGAGCCCCCAGGGCAAAGGTTGTAAGTTATACCCTGGGGATAAGGTTTTTTAGAGAAGGCGTTGTCGTAGAAACTTCAAAAAAGGCTCATTCAATTGGGAATTGAGAGGGCTAGTGCCCTTATTAATAGTCAAAAGCGATCGGAGGGTAAATACCTCCCCCCCTCCCCCCGCCTATAATTTCCTCAAAGACTTCTTATCAACATTTTGATATAGCCATATTGTTGAACGTAGTTGCAGAGTATTGAAATTATGTCTTTGAGTATGACAACCCCCCACGGCCCTCAGGGCTAAGGTTGTAAGTTATGCCCTTTGGGTAAATAAGGTTTCATAGAAAGCGTTGACTTAAAAACTTCAAAAAGGGCTTATTTGACTGGAAATTGAGAGGGCTATTGCCCTTTAAAAGTCGAAAGTAATCGGAGGGAGAATCAATCCCCCCCTCCACGACCATCATTACCCTAAAAACTGCTGATCAACATTTTGATATGGCCATTTTGTTCAACGTAGTTGAAAGGTCCGGAAATTGTGTCATTGAGGACGACAACTCCCCCTCGTAGCCCTCAGCACAAGGGTTGTAAGTTAGGCCTTTGGGGCATATAAGGTTTTTTTTTTTAGAAAGTGTTGTCGTAGAAGCTTCAAAAAGGGCTCATTCGATTGAAAATTGATAGGCGCTAGTGCCCTTATTATTAGTCGAAAAGTGATCAGAGGGCAAATGACCCCCCCCCTCACCCATCATTTCGCCAAACGCTTACAATCAAAATTTTGAGACAACCATTTTGTTCAAGGTATTTGAAGGGTCCGGAAATTATGTCTTTGGGGATAGCAAATCCCACCATACTAGTCGAAAAACACCGTAATATTCCACCGTAATAGTTCGAAGAACATATAATAATGTCTCCAGGGATGACACAATCCCCCAGTGCCCTGGGGATAATTATGTAAGTTATTTTATGAGGGCATATAAGGTTTTTATGGAATGAGCGGTCGTATAAACATCAGATGGGGCTTATTTGATTTGAAATTGGAAATTATAGTGCCCTTTTTAAGGGTCAAAGTGATTTGGGAGCAACCCCCCCCCTCCCCCTCCACTCTCATTATTCGCCTTAACACCTCCAATCCAAATTTGGAGATAACAATTTTATACATCGTAGTTGAAGGTTTTGGAAATGATTTTTATGAGGAAGACAACCCCCCCCCCCCTATGGCTGTCAGGGAAAGGATTGTAAGTTATGCCCTTGGGGCATATAAGGTTCTTTTAAAAAGGATGGTCGTATATGCTTTGGAGGGGAGTCATTGGATTGGTAATCATAAGTTTTTGTGCCCTTTTTAAGAGTCAAAGCGATCAGAGCGTAGCCAACCCCCCCCCCCCCCACCAGATCTTTAGGGCGAGGGTTGTAAGTTATGCCCCTGGGGCATTTAAGGTTCTTGTGAAAGGGATGGTTGTATAACCTTTAGAGGTGGTTTATTTGGTTGAATTTGGAAGTTCTAGTTCTCTTAAGAGTCAATAGTGATGGAGGTCAAGTAGCACCCCCCCCCCAAATACTCATCACCAAATGCATACTTTTCACCAAATACATCTGATTGAAATTGTGCGATGGCAATTCAGTTTAAAATAGTTTGTTCCAAAGAGCGTATAACGATGCTCCCTGGGTTGGCACAACCCACCAAAGCCCTGGAGCAAGGGCTTTAAGTTATGCCCTGGGGTCATAGGTTTTTAAGGAATGGCTGGCCTTATTAATTTCCGGTTGCTCTCATTTGATTTTAAATTGGAAGTTATAGTGTCCTTTCTAAGAGTCAAAGTGATTTGAGAGAAACCTTCCCCCCACGCCCATCATTTCCCATAACAAATATCCAAATAAAGTTTTGAGACATCAATTTTTTTTCACCATTGTTGAATGGTACAGTAATTATGCGTAGCAATAGTTGTAGTAGCCGTAGTAGCATTAATAACAGTATTCAAATAGCACTTTTTTTCAACATGCTCTTCAACACGTGATGAAATTTTTTAATTTATACGATCAAACGGTTCTGAAGCATTGGTGGTAAGTCCTCTTAACAACCTGTGTCGGCATAGATTATTTCGATTTATTACGATACAGGTACATTATTACCCAACATTTTCGCCTTAATACCTTTAGGCTTATTAGTTGTATTAGTAGCACCAGTGCATATAGTAGGAGCAGTAAGAATACAGTTAAAAGTTGTAGTTTTAGCTTTAATTGCAGTAGTAGTAGTAACAGTAATAGTAATAGTAGCAGAAGTTGTAGGAGTAGAAGCATTAGTGTTATGATGCAAATATTGTCTTTTGGTTAGTTTAACATCCCCCACAACAAGCTTTGTTAGTTTTAATTTCACACACGAAACTGTTCCTAAGATATTGCTGATATGCCCTTTGACAACCTGCATATAGATGGCAGGTTATCATCCGTACAACAGAAATATTCTCTGAAAATTTCACCTTCATACCTTCATAGGTTATGGATTTTGAGCTAGCCAGAAGACAATGGCATTAAGTTGAAACGTTTAGGGAACGTTTAGGAGGAGTTTCAATTAAACGAAAAACCTATGTACATGCAGGCATTAAAAGGGCTTATAAGAACTATAGGGTACATAAGGACATAGGCAGCGATGCCCTATCATAGCTAGTAGTATCATTGATATTTTAAAGGAGCTACTTTGATTGAAAATTAAAAGTTCTAGTGCCCTTTCAAGAGTCATAAGTGATTGGAGGGCAATCAGCCCTCCTCTTTGGCTCATAATTTTCCAGGCACTTCCAATCGAAATTTTAAGACAGGCATTTTTTTCAGCATAGCTGATTTGTCTAGTAACTATATCTTTAGGGTTATTGGGTAGTTCAAACCCCCCACTGTTATGTAATTTGCTTTAAAAATTAAATCAAAACACACTGTTTGTATGCTGGTTGCCAAAAAGACATCTCAGCAATATACCAAGAACGACTGAGGGTATTAAGTTCAAATTTTCGGGGCTACTTCTACTACTACCTCTGCTCTTAAAATTTTACTAAATCAAAAGAGTGTAAGTGTATCCAGGCTGCGAAAGAGCATAAATATATATTTTTGTGAATGGTATTAACTTTTATTTATCAGGTCAACTAGAGAATGTATATGACTAAATTAAACATTAATATGTGTGTCATGATTTCCAAAAGACTTCGTACTGCTAAAAATTACAGAAAAAGTTCCTATAGCCTACAGATTGCGGGTCAAACTATGAATTCTGAAAGGAAAACCGGATAGATTCGAACAACAATTTCTTTTTCCCTGAAAAAGACTAGGTCAATATAAAACGAAAAGCAATTAATTTAAAAAAACTTTCCACAAAATAAGGTTTTCAAAAAAAGTAAACAAGTCTATTAAACCAAAAATGAACAAAAATAAAATCGAATAACCTACCATGCATACAACTACCACAAATCAGTATCAATAAATAAATGAAACCCAAAACGAACAGAAATTTAAATAGATAACGGAGTCAAACTCAAAACAAGCAGAAATTAATATGAGCAGGGTTCAAAACCCCTATGCTTTCTAAAGGCCGGAATTTAATTTCTACTTTACAGAAAAAACTCTTTTAAGTGTTTTCACTTTTATAACTTTAAGAAATCAACATTAATTAAAATTTTAAGGAACTTTTTCCAGAATTTTTTTCCAGTAAAGTACAAATTATATTCTGGGTTTTAGAAAGCATTGGGGTTTTAACCCTACTCATATTAATTTCTGCTCGATTTGAGTTTGACTCTGTTATTTATACTGATTTGTTGTAGTTGTATGCTTTGTAGATTATGTTATTCTGTTTTTGTTCATTTTTGGTTTAATGGACTTAATTCTAACTCTTAATTTTAATTCTAATTAAACGGCCGTTGTGATTCAGGGGTCATTCTTAAATAATTGGAACAAAATTTTAAATTTAGCACAAAGAGCGAGGTATTGACGAGGGGTTGAACCCCCTCATATACTTAAGAAATTCTGTTCGTTTTAAGTTTTAATGTTGATCCTTACTTTCATTTGAAAAAACTTGTTTTTTTTTTATTTAATTTCCATACAGCCCGAAACATATCTGAAATGACTGAGAGGGAGGGCACACAGGTATTTGGTTTAACCTTTCGAGATCATTTGGAGTGGAATGAAAATATTAGCGAAATGTAGAAAAATGCTGTATATTAATCAAAGCCTTATTCCCTGGTTGCCTCGACGACAGAGACAATTCTCATATACATCTTATTTAATCTTAATCAAAAGTAAAGCCGGAAACAGAGCATAACTAGGAGTCGATGTTTAGGGCAAATTGGGCTAAGTAAATGGAAATATGAGCTTCCATGGTAATCTTGTGGGGTGAAAAACTACTTCATTTCAGAATAATTCGGGATCCCCCAGGGTCCCTGGGGGTCCATAATAGAATCTGGGGCACCCTTGCCCGGGGTCTTAAATACAGGCGGAGGAGGAAGAAGGCCCCTCAAATGTACACTCAAAAGGGCCCACTTGTTTATCCACAAGTTCCATGAGTTGCAAACCTTCTCCCAGCAATGGGTTAAATTGCATGGTGATGCAGAACACCATCGCGGGAGGATCCTCTAAAAGAGGACAACTGTGGCAGGGCGTAAGATCCAGATCTATGGATAACTGCCTCTGCAAAGGGCTTCCTCGACCTTTTCGGGGTACCTGCAAGACTGGGGACCTTGCGGTCAACTCTATTCCCACTTGAGGAGTGGCGCCCCTCGAGGAAATCATAGCCTAGTAAACGACACATTATTCGCACGGGATTCTGACTAATGGACAATTCTTCTGGGATTGGTATGTTTTGATGGGCGTCTTTGGGCTGAAAAACCTCTTCCTAGCTAATTTATCTATTACGGGTTGCCTCCACGTAGTAGCATAATATTTGTAGGCATGAATATATAATGAGTCGGAGAAAATAGGCTTGAGATTGTCTGTGCAGGACTTTGACTCTTGTTGATAGAAGAGCATCACCAAGCGCTGAAAACCATGTTCTGACCAAGATGGGCCCAGGATTGCACAAAGCCTCCGTTCATGGAGGTCCCAGGGACGTCTTGCTGTCCGGTTCTAAGCCGGCTTAAGCTCTTCGGTATAGACTTGAGAAGATCTGTGATCCCCGTCCTGCACTTGTATCCAGGATCATTGCTTTTCCTGAGGCGAAAAAAATTTCAATGATTTAAAGAACATGAAAATTGGAACTTGGAATGTTACGACATTAAAAAATGACTATCGTATCGACATATTGACTGACGAATTCAGACGATTCGAACTGGATCTATTAGGAGTTTCAGAAACTCATATCCCAGGGGTAGGAAGCATGAAATTTGGTGATATAGAATTTGCTTACTCAGGCAGAAAGGATGGGGTACATAGACAGGAAGTAGGGCTCATGATGAATAAGGAAGATGCTAAGTCTTGTTTAGGCTGGGAAGGTATTAATAATAGAATACTAATTGCTCATTTTATGACTAGTAAGTTCAAGATATCAGTTATAGTAGTATACGCCCCTGTAGAACCGACTGATGGATATACTAGTTACTCAGATGAATTCTACTTACAGTTACAGGAGCAAATAGACAGGGTCCCAGGTAGAAATATGATGTTATTGCTGGGAGATTTTAACACCCAGGTTGGTAGAAATATGGATAGATGGTATCCCAGCTTAGGTAAATTTGGTGTAGGAAAAGAAAACAGTAATGGATACAGACTTTTGCAATTTTGTAGGTATAACAATCTAGTTATAACCAATACGGTGTTTGGTCATAAAATGGCTCATAAGCTAACATGGTATTCACGTGATGGTAAGACAGCAAACCTTATTGATTATGTTATAGTTAATCGAAGACTAGCAGGATCAATACAAGATACTAGGGTATATAGGAGTGCTGTTATTGATGTTAAAAGTAAAGATCACCATCTAGTAATGTCAAGGGTTAATTTAAAGCTGAAATATCGGAAGGGTAATTACCTCCCTGGAAGTTATGATGTTAGTAGACTCCAGGATGAGAATTTGAGAGAAACTTTCCAGGAACAGTTGAATAATAAAATTGAGAGTTTAAAATTTTATAATGTTGAAGATGGTTTGAATAATTTTAGAAAAATAATTTGTGAAGTTGCTGAAGGTGTATTAGAGAAGAAAGCTAGAACTGCAGCTAAGAACATTAGTGAAAAAGCTTTAAGTTTAATAGAAAGGAGAAAGGACTTGTACAAGAATTATCTGAGTGATAGATCACATGAAAACAAAAGAAATGTAAAGAAAGTGGAGAAAGCATTGAAATATGAACTAAGGAGGTGTGAAGTGGAGGCCATGGATAAAATTGCCGAGGATTTAGAAGATGCAGCTAGACGGCATAATAGTAAAATATTAGACTGGCACGTTAACAAATTGAGAGGTAGTAGTCAATCCGGACTTGTCCCAGTTAAAGATAGGAATGGGGTGGCAATTAGCGATAAGACAAAAGCTAAAGTGAGATGGGCCGAACATTATGAGAATTTGCTGAACCAAGAGAGAGTTGCTGGAAAAAATATAGAGGAACATGAAAAAGTTTGTGATACCTTGGAGGGGAATGACGAGTTGGGTTGTGAGGAGGAATTAGCAACAGTACTAAAAGGATTAAAGACTACTAAGGCTCCAGGTGCTGATAGGGTAGTAAATGAGTTTCTTAAATATGGTGGCTCTGAGGTTAGAAAGAAGTTATTGTAGATTATGAATATGATTTTTGAAAAAGGGGAAGTACCTAATGATTTTAGTAAAACCTTAATTAAGCCACTTTATAAGAAAGGTGATAAAATTGAGTGTGGTAATTATCGAGGCATTAGTCTGGTCTCTGTAGGTAGCAAATTGCTTAGTAATATGATACTTTTAAGACTGAGAGATGCCGTAGACAAAGTTTTAAGAGAAGAGCAGTGCGGTTTTAAAAAAGGTAGAGGATGTGTTGACCAAATTTTCACTCTTAGGTTAATAATTGAGAAGTGCCTAAGTTTTCAAACACCTTTGGTCCTCAGTTTTATAGATTATGAGCAAGCGTTCGATTCTGTTGATAGAGGAGCTGTAGTAAAGGTTTTATCCTTGTATGGTATACCAGACAAATACATTAAAGTGATTAGTGCTACGTACGAGAGTAACACTGCTGCGGTTAAGGTATGAAATGAGGTTAGCAGCTGGTTTTGTATTAAATCAGGAGTTAAGCAGGGTTGTGTTCTATCCCCCTTTATATGGATTATTTTGATGGACTTTGCTTTAAGGAGCACAGGAAAAGCAATGGGAGACCACGGAATCAAATGGGGAGGAAAAAGTCTCCTGGACTTGGATTATGCTGATGATTTAAGCATCCTAGATGAAAGTGTGAGCAAAATGAATGAAGTTTTAGATGTTTTGCGAGTTCAGGGTGCTAGTATTGGTTTGAAAATTAATGTTAGGAAGACCAAGTCACTAAGGCTAGGAATAAGTGAAGATGAAAAGGTGACGTTGGGTAATGAAAAGATTGATCAGGTTGGCAGTTTCACTTACCATGGTAGTATTATTAGTAAAGACGGTTGGAGCATTGAAGATGTTAAAAATAGAATAACCAAGGCTCAGGATGTTTTTTCACAGTTAAAAAAAGTATGAAAGAAGAGGAAGATAAGTCTGCAAACCAAGATTAGAATCTTAGAAGCTACAGTGATGACAGTGGTCAAATATGGCTCTGAAGCAGGGACGCTCCGAAAAGCGGATGAAGATTTGCTAGATGTTTTCCAGAAAAATTGCTTAAGGATTGTTCTGGGTACCCGGCTGACTGACCGTATTTCAAACAATAGGCTATACGAAAAATGTGGTTCAATACCGCTTTCTAGGTCTATAATGAAAGAAAGGTTGAGGTGGTTAGGGCATGTTGTTCGGATGAAGGATGACAGACTGCCGAAGATTGTTCTTTTCGGCCAACCATCTAGGGCTAAACGGAAAGCAGGTCGTCCCCGTCTGGGTTGGGAGGACGTCATAAAGCAAGATTTAAAGGAAATGGGAACTTCGTGGGCGGGTGTAAAAAGGGAGGCTTTAAATAGATTGGGATGGAGGAGGAGCGTGCGTAGCTGTGTTGGCCACAGGCGGCTTGTTGCTGCGATGAGTTGTTAGTAGTAGTAGTAGTAGTATTTGAACCTCGTTGTCTTATTTCTCCTGTTATTTATTTTTCTAAATAATAATTGTGATGCAGGTGGCCTATGACGAGCCTGTCTAACTTCCCAGTATACGCCAGTTCTGGCACGCTGTTGATAATAATGAAACATAAAGAGAATAAAACTGGAAATCTACGAACAGGAATGTTTTTTTTTAACACATACTGATTGATGCTTAAAATGAAAACCACCAGTCCTCTTTTTGAACTCACTGTATGTTTTGAAAACTTTGTCAAAATGCCCCCCGAATGGCTCGCTTAGGGGACCTGGTAAAAAAAATGGCTGGGAGCAACGAAAAATGCGCCGTACTATTGAAAAATGAAATAATTTCATAATATAAGGTATCATAGGCAGCACAATCGCGCTGCCTAAGTAAAGAACGATGTTGGCACAATGTATTTTTTTCCATACCAGAGCATTTCGTCTCGAAGGAGTTGTCGTAGAAACTTCGAAAAGGGCTCATTCGATTGGAAATTGAAAGGGCCAGTGTCCTTTTTATTAGTAGAAATTGATTGGAAGACAACAAACACCCCTTCCACGTCCACTGTTTCTCAAAACAAAACAAATAAGAGTTTTGAGTTAGCCATTTTGTTCAGCGTAGTTGATTTCCCGATAGAAAATATGTTTTTGAGGAGGACACTCCCCCACAACCCTCAGGGCAAGGGTTTTTAGTTATGCCCTGGGGACATATAAGAACGATGTTTGCACAGTGTATTATTTATTATTTTTTTCCTTTAGACCAAGGCATCTCATATCGAAGAAGTTGTCGTAGAAACTTCGAAAAGGGCTCATTCAATTGGAAATTAGAGAGTGGCTACTGCTTTTTTTAATAGTCGAAAGTTATTGGAGGGCAAATTATTTTCTGGTCTTGAGAAAGCATGGGGGTTATCAGCCCTACTCATGTTAATTTCTGCTCGTTTTGAGTTTGACTCGACTATTTATTGTAATTTCTCTTCGTTTTGGGTTTCATTTATTTATCATTGTTGATTTGTGGTAGCTTCACGCTTGGTAAATTATTTGATTCTATTTTGGCTCATTTTTGGTTTAATGGAGTTCTTTACTTTCATTTGAAAAACTTATTTTGTGGAAAAAGTTTTTTTTAATTAATCTCTGGATAAGATCTAAAATAATCTACAAGATTAGGTGGATTTAGGGGGAAATTGTTTCCAATAAAGGACAAGGACTTATTTAAAAGAGCATTTAAGAAAAAATGGGCTTTTTACAACAAGAGGAAATGCCATAGCCCTCGTCCGTGTTTAGATTAAGCTGCATAGGCTCTTTGTTGGCTTGTTACAAATGGACAGTGTCGTTCTAAAAAGATATGGAACATAAGAATCGAAAATGAAGCATATATCCCTCGAAATAGTCAATCAAATTTTGAAATTTCTAGTGAATGGTTTTGAAATATATATTAATAAAAAAATAATTTCGCTTTTCGATCTGAATAGTCAGTGTGGCATGAAAGCGGCACTTTTATTGACGAATGAACACACAACTTCTGAGCACACATTGTATGAACACAAAATTGAACAAAATTTCTGAAAAACCCACGAAACAAGTCTTTTCGATGACCACCTCCTTTACATGATGGGTTTGCACACTGAGCTGGGGGGGGGGGGGAGAACAGCGTGTTTAAATGATGCAGGGTTTCACTGTAGGCAACCATTCACTATTTCAACTTGATTAAGCAACATATGCTTTGTCCATCATTATTAAAGATTAGTTTCTGATTAGCGAATTTTGACAGTACTGAACTGTTTTTGCCAAAATGCCCACGATCATGTTAACAGATTAGAACATGCTTGGCTAAATGTAACCTTATATCATTCAAATATTATAAAAGAAAAAATATTGAATTTTTTCAAAGTAAATATATGATAAGTTCATAACAGTAGCCTGAGACTGCTATGGTGTTAACTCCACAGAATGGTCATAATCGCGTGAATAACTAATTAAATAACAATCCTATCAACATGCTCTATTACTGCGTCTAAAAATTTATGAACGCAAATTTTCATGGCACGTTCAAAATTTCACAGCATGCCTATGAAGTTAGCGCGGTAAAGCGATGTGTCGTAGCAAACAGGCTGAGACCTTTATACTGACTGTATGACTGTGTAAAGGCTGAAAGTTCATGTAAAAGATACAATCCTTGAAACGTGCTTTTCATCGGATAAAACAATTACAACTTATAAAGGACGTTTCCCCGTATTTTGTCCAGATGGTTCAATACCGCTATCTAAAGCTATAATGAAAGAAGGGCTATAATGTTTTCATCAGTCTTTCTCAAATCACAGCTTAAATTTACAAATTTACTTTCTCTACTCATTGACAGTACACTTTCATAGGATACCCCCCCTCCTAGTAGTTACTGGTAGCAACCAAACTGCCATATTCTTGTAAAAGTCTCTCACCTTCCTTCACACTCCCTTTTGTATTTTTTTAAAGCAGTCATATAATGTTCTATAAGATCCGTCTCTGCTTTAAATAAAAAAAAAATATAATTTTTTGACATCCCTGCTTTCCATAAAAAATTCAAGATATTATCGTTTGAATATAATACTTCCCTAACCCCCCCCCCCTCTGGCTACCACCTTGATAGAATACCGTCTCTGCTTTAAATTAAAAAATAATTAACTTTTTGGCATCCCTGCTTTAAAAAATAAATAAATTTGAGATATTATCATTTAAATATAATACCTCCCTACCCCCCTCCCCTCTGGATATCACCTTGATAGAATACCGTCTCTACTTTAAATTAAAAAAAAAAATTTTTTTTTGGAATCCCTGCTTTCAATAAAAAAAATTCAAGGTACTATAACTTAAATATAATAACTCCCTAAGCCCCCCCCCTCTGGATACCACCTTGATAGGAAACCGTTTCAGCTTTACATTAAAAAAAAGTTACTTAATAATTAACTAGGTGACTATATGGTTCAAACATACACGCGAAATAACGTTAAACAGCTTAGTGTGCCTTTAAAAAAAAAAATAAAAAATGAGGCTATGAGTAAAGGGGTATAATGACAACAACAAAAATGTCGAAGTTATTCAGATATACCTCAAATTATTGGAAAACTGAGTCATAGATTCGCCGTGGCATTCAATAAGATTCAAAGAATCTAATTGAAAGGGAGCACACACAAAAGCCAAATTAAACCAGTAGCTTACGAGAAATTGCAAAATACCCAAGATAATGAACAAGCCCAAATGGGGGGTCCTGGGTCTATCAAATATTTCAATGGTTTCCCTAGGAATTTGATATCATTTTCTTCCATCTCCACCTTAAATGAAAAAAATTATTATCTTTTTGACATCCCTGCTTCCAATTAAAACAAAATGAGGTATTATCATGTAAAAATGATAGCCTCCTATCCCCCCCCCCTATAGGCAATAATTTAGAATTTTTTTATGAATCATGTTTTTGTGGTAACTTCCGTTTCAATCTTTAATTCCCCAACCTTGTACATAGCTTAGTATATAGCTAAATTTTTTCTCAATAGAAGGGTTTTTGTTTTTTTAGGGGGGGGGGAGTAAAAAAATTTCAGAAAAAAAGATTGTATTTTCTTTAATCTATCAGGCGTTCAACAATTGTGTATTAAACATTAGGAAAATCATATCTAAAAACAGCAAAAGAAAACAAATTCTGCAAACTTACAGTTGAATTACAAATTCAGCTGTAAAAACAATCTGTCGACTATCAATTTCAAAATCTAACTGAAGCTGTATAGTAGTGAATGCGTTCTATTTAATTTAAAAATAAATTCTTGACTTCAAATGATGTAAGAATTAGCAATTGGGAAATTCGAAATGATTTAATCTCATTTCATTAAGACGATACTTTTATGTCAACATATGAAGAACTGTGTACATTGCAAATGCATCTGTCTGTTTTTTATGCAAAGTAACAAATTAACGAACAAGAGAGTAGTGAAGAAGTATGGTATACAAAGTAATATTTGGCAGGGAAAGTCACTGGTGATATATCGCTAGGGGTGGCACCGTGATTGGGTGATTTTCGGGGATTCGGGCATTCGGGGTGACGCATAGATTTTCGAGGAAATATCCGAAAATTCGGGGATAGTGCAAGCCCTGCTTGATTTCTAATCAGGAAAATCGAAATACTAAACAACACGAGAAAGAAAAGTTACGACTTCGCGGTTGACGCCATAATGAATTGCCGAAAAATTAATTCAAAGTCAGCCGAACACCGCCGCCTCTGCCTACGGTGGTGCGCCTGAGGCGCGCCGGTGGCGTAGCGAAACTTTGGTGGCGGTCAACCGGGCCTCTCATTGGCGGCGTTTGGTCGATCCGCCGGCGCGGCCCCGGGGTCTAGTTGTAGGGATGTATGCACGAAGAGTATTGGGACCCGGCCCCTCAAAATTATAAATTTTCCCAAATTTCTGGACATTTCTTGTTTAAATTATCAAAATTTTTTATCTTTATTGTTGCCTTCCCCTACGACCAAATAAAATTCTTGAGTACGTGCCTGGTCTGTTAGGGATTATGTATTTTAGCCGTTTATCATCAAGCGTATCAATCAAAGTTATTATTACTATCTTTTTGGCAGTCATGTTAGATGGGATTTTTGGATCAGTGTGTTTTGTTTTGTTTTTTCAGTCGAAACCTTCGCGCGTCCCAAGGACCATTGATTTAGATTAGTTCTAACTGTCTTATGGGTGTACATCTTGTAATGAAAATCAAAGTCGACAGTTTTAAAAAGTTCAAAATAACAATGAAAAGTGTTTGTCTTCTTTGTTTATTTCCGGCCCCAAGCAGTGAAGTTAGAGAAGTAGTGTAAAAATTATTGTGGTGTTTGTTGAACATTTTGGAAAACATTCTTGGCAACTACTCTCACTGTTGTTTGTCTTGCATTCACCTAAGTTACTTAACCTCTTTCTTCGCAGTATGAATACCTCCAACTGTGTCTATTATCCTATGCCAGGTCTCCGAAAAACCAACTACATAACATCGAGCCTCTATTCCGTGGCTTTCAGCACTAAGGGGAACAGTGTTATTTCTATATGGCGGGATTACTAAAATTATAACGCCAAACTTTTTAGTCAGTAAACACGTAAAAACGTAGACACGGTTATGGGAGGGGTTTTGGGACCGTCCTCCCCTTCTTCCGAAATTTCAATGTTATTATGATTTTCGTACATGAAGCCTATTTCACCTAACTCAGTGGTTTTACTTATTTTTTCAAATCTCCCCCCCTCCGAAAATGTATGTGTCTGCCTTAACTTTAAATTAGATCACACAATGCTGATTATTACAATTAATCATGTTTGGTATATAATTTGGTAATCCAGTTGTCACCAGTGATTTTTGGGCTGTTTTTTCGAGTATGCATATATATATATATATATATATATATATATATATATATATATATATATATAAAATTGCCAGCCATGTCAGAATAGTTAAAAGTCTAGAAAAATGAGAACGGATATCTTTTGTTATCCAATGATTGAGAAGTACCAAATTATCTCTTCTAAAAAAAAAAAAAAAAAAAAAAAAAAAAAAAAAAAAAAAAAAAAAAAGGATATTCACAGCCAAAAAAAAAAAAAAAAAAAAAACAGAATGAGAAGTCACCTTCCCAAGTGGAATATGAAAGGTGACTCAGAAAGCTCATTTGGGAAGGTAAATTCTTATTTTGGTTTCTGTTTTTGAGGTTTATCCTTTTACTTTGTCTTGTGGACTTCAGTCTATATTTTTATTCTTTTTGTATTGAGGTCAGTAGAGCGGAAGTTTCGGTCGAAATAGTTAAATATTTTACTTGTTTTTCACCGGCAAAGATGTCGCTCATATTTCCACTGCCCTGCGTTTTCTCTTATTGTAATATCATTTGTGGCATTTTTTAGACTTTTTTTTTAAATTGTCGTGGTGTAAAAGACTGGAAATCATTTCGTAGAAGTGTTTAAGAAACTGTCAACTTTCCATGGGCCATTAATTTTGATCGCTTGCAGCTATATTATGGCCATAACTCTTGTAATAAAAGTCAGCGTCTAGAGTTCTTGCTCGCATTTCATATAATAAAAAGAGTTTACATTTTCTTTCTTTTTGCTTTCCAGCCCCCAACTTTGTCAGCAGTTTTGGTCACGGCGACCATGTTTATTTTCTATTCCGAGAAACAGCCATCGAATACATGAACTGCGGAAAGGTGAGCTTTTTTTTAGAAAAATCAGAAGCTTTTTCACAATTCCACCTTGGTTTTAGGTTTTGACATTGGTAGCAATAATGCACTTAGATTCTTTGCTCTTTGTGGAAAAAGTGCTCAATAATTCTAAATACCCTGTTTGTAGGGACTTTATGTACAGCGTACATGTGTGAATGACAAGCTGGCTTTTTCACAGGAAAGGTGACGAATTCTTGGCAAATTGCTTTGAATTTCTTAAACATGGACACTCAACGAAACCAATTTAACCAACCTATCAAGTACGTGCGAAAAAGCCAACTTATCATTCACACGTGTAAGCTTTTGCATATTAAGTGAGCTAATAAGTCAAACCACAATTCTAATATCGAAATTATTCCAAAATACCGAGAAAATTCCTCATACTTTGAAAGTCAGCTTTAAAAAATTCTCATTAACTTACAATTAATTCTTGTTTGAAAATTGGCGTAAAATACATCTGTACTGAATAAATACGGCCGTTTTTTACTCGAAAAAATATTGTGTCTTCCATCACGGATTTCAATTAATGAAAATATATAATGGAGTGAGGGAATGGGGTAAAGCATATTTTTTCGAAGTCTAGGGCAAGGAGGCAAATTTGTTATCTTTTTTTGGTGGAAGTACAAAAAAAAATCACCGAAAACATCAGAAAAGTAATTTTTCAAAATTTATGGGGGAAGAATAATTGTCCCTTCTCCTGCCCTCCTCCCGTTAATATTCCTGCCGTCCAGCCCTTAAGCTCTTACAAACTCGGGTTATTTTTATTTTTGTCTTTTTATTAATTCCTTTCCTTTATTTTTTCATCATTTCTGAGTCTCAATAAAATGTTCTTTTTTTATGAGACTCATTGTGGCTGTACTACTTTGAGAGACATGGTATTCTTAGTTGTTTTGAAGCAAAAGTCAATGGCAGGTGTTCTTAGCCCTTGAGAAAGCGGTATTTAAAAAATGCAATATCCTAAATAACTTATTGCAATTATAGGATAATTGCAATTATCCGAAAAAAACGAGAATTCAGATATTCAGTGGGAGTGGGACCGTCAGGTCGTCTTCTCGGAAATGTCAAGATTTACGGATGTTTATATTTTTCTTATGTAATCCGTTAATGTTTTGAGAGTTTTGAAGAATTTAGCTCCTCCCTGAAATCCGAGCCCCCTGGTATAAATTCCCACATATGTGCCTAGGGCAGGTAGATTCATTCGACTGAAGGCTTTATCTTAACTATCATTCTTAGACAGAGAAAATATTGGTCTGTTGTGTGGTTGAAAACAGAGTTAATTTTGGGTAATTCAGCTGCAGTACTTTCAGATATTTTTATAGCGGGGTGGGGGGTATTTGTATTTATCCAAGTTTGGGCTATGGAGGGAAATTAATAGATGAAAGTACCAATAGTATTTAATAATCAAACAGATCGTGGTAACGAACTGTAAGTAAGGAGCGACCCGGCTCAATAGTAACCGACACTTTAAAAAACGGAAAATACCTGAGAAAATTTGCCTTATTTTCGAAAAAAGGACGAACCCCCCTAAAAATCAAAGAACCTTAAGAAAAATCACACCATCAGATTCATCGTATCAGAGAACCCTACTGTAGATGTTTCAAGCTCCTATCTGCGAAAATATTTAATTTTGTATATTTTTTTTTATCAGAAGAAAGATCACGGATGCGTGTTTATTTGTTGTTTTTTTTTCTGTTTTTTTTTCCAGGGTTGATCGTATCGACCCAGTGGTCCTAGAATATCGCGGGAGGGCTCATTCGAACGAAAATAAGAAGTTTTAGTATCCTTTTTAAGTGACCAAAAAAAGGAGGGCAACAAGGCCCCCTCCCATGCTATTTTTTCCCAAAGTCACCCGGTTAAATTTTGAGATAGCCATTTTGTTCACCATGGTCGAAAAATACAATAACTATGTCTTTGAGGATAACTTAATCCCCCACAGTCCCCCGGGGAAGGGCTGCAAGCTATGAACTTTGCCCAATGTTTACATACTCCTCAACGCCCCGCTCTTAGTATAAAAGTTCTTTTTTATTGTTTTAAAAAGGTAGAGTTGTGAGAAAGAGTCAAACTTTAGCGTAAAGAGCGGGGTGTTGAGGAAGGGACAGCCCCTTTCGTATACGGAATAGTTCCTGTTCGTTTTAAGTTTTAATGTCGCTCCTTACTTTCAGTTAAAAAAACTTTTTTTTTTAATTTAATTCACACAAAAACGGTTTAACTAGTCGTAAAGGGTAGATTGTCCTAACCTTTCTAGATCGTTCTTTTCGGCCAACTGTCTAGGGCCAGGCGAAAACCAGCTCACCGAGTGGGGTGGGCAGAGGTCATAAGGAAGGACTTTAGAGAAATTGAAAATTCTTGGGAAGCTGTAAAAAAAGGAGGCTTTGAATAGATTGGGGTGGAGGAGGAGTGTGTCTACATTTGTTGGTGGCTTGTTGTTGCAACGAGTTGTTAGTAGTTGTAGTAGCAGTTCTAAGGGGTAGATTATTCAAACATTAGAAGGGGTCTGAAACTTTTGGGTCTGTCCCTGGCCACAGTCTTTGAACATTAGGTATTAGAAACTTTTGACTCTAGAAATGAAACCGCAGTTTTCTGAAGCTCAGGTGGCTTGGTGCTGCTGTGAGTTATTTTCTCATTAATGGTTGCGTACTTTTTCAGCAATGGTTGCGTATTTTTTAGAAGGTTGAATATTTTAATGCAGGGACACTAACCCTCAATACATGCTAAATAATGTTTTGACTGCAAATCAGAAATTTTTCCTGGAAAGAAATTATTGAATATATATGAATTATGGACCATGGAAAGGCCACGAGTCTCCAAAAAGAGAAGTTACAAAATTAACTCACTAATTATTTTTTTTTCCTTTTTGATGATGCAATATCTAGAATAAGTGTAACGAAACTAACTTTTTATTGTAAACGATTTGCAATTCTGTGAAACTTGTCCAAGATTAAAAGGAAAATTTTTTGTGACACTGATGAGCTAGATTAGAATTCTAAACGAGCTAATATTATCAGCTGGGTACCCGGCTGACTGACCCTATTTCAAACAGTAGACTGTACGAAAAATGTGGTTCAGTCCCCGTTCTAGGTTTATAATGAAATATAGGTTAAGATGGCAAGGGCATGTTGTGCTGATGAAGAATGACAGATTGTCGAAAATTGCCCTTTTCGGCCAACCTCTAGGGCTAAACGGAAAGTAGGTCGTTCTCGTGTGAGGTGGGAGGACGTCATAAAGAAAGATTTAAAGGAAATTGGAACTTCCTGAGAGGGTGTAAAAAGGGAGGCTTTGAATAGATTGGGATGGAGAAGGAGCATGCGTAGCTGTGTTGGCCTCAGGTGACTTGGTACTGCATTGAGCTATTAGTAGTAGTAGATAGAATAAAAATAGTCACGGTGCCTTTTGTCTCTCTCTTTCAATATTTTTTTTTTTTTACTCCTGATCATGGTTGGTGGCCTTTATATTGGGAATCCCCTGTAGTTTTTCATGCTTAGAGAGTGTGTATGCTTAGCAGGTTTTATATAATCACTATTGGACTCTGCTGGGTTTTACTCTGCCCAGGTCAACTGATCCACTAGGTTAGGATTTTAAGCAGTTTTTTTTAAGCACCCACATCATTTGATCTATCATCTGGAATAGTTTTCATGAAATTTTAGTGCCTCATAGACAAAAAAGCTTCAAAATCATCTCCTGAAATTTGTAATCAATAGAAAAGTTCTGATTGCTTTATCGAACTCAACGTACAAGATTTTACTAGATATGTATTTTAGTTCTCGAGCAAAAAAAAAGAAGTTTCGGTCCTTGGCGTGTTTAAGGTCAGTATGAATAAGATTTAAAGTGAACTGTGTCTTTGGTTAAAATAAGGGAGAAAAGCCGGTAAAATTGAAATGTTTAGAAGCTTTCTAATGCAATTGTCTATATCAAATTTAAAATTTTAATTAGTCTTTCTTGAATTCACAGTTCATGTGTAATTATTTCTTGAATTATTTGTCGGTTGAATTTGTATGTTTCTCAAAAGAAAAAAATTACCTCGTGAAAATTCTTGACGCCGGGAAAAAAATGATTATTTTCAAAGGTGATCATGAATACACTTTTTGTGTGTTCATCAGCTAGTTTAATGAAGGCAGTCTACTGCTTCTCCTAGTTTCTAAAGGAAAAAAAGAATTTTTTTATGCCACAATAAAAGTTGTTTAATGATCTGCTCGTACAACCTCAACCCATGCAGCCATTGAAAACAACGGTTCTTTATAGCGTCACATTTTTTGGTCATCTAATAAAAGTTCATTCCAAACGAAAGTTTATTCCACATGATTTACTGATAAAGTTAACCATTAATATCAATCATTTTCTGTCACAGAACAGATTCTAGCGTGGTATCCATGTCGACCTCTTTTTGAATGATTGTTTTACATAGTTTCAATAAGATCATAAATTAAAAAAAGACAGGGAAAGGGCAAAGTTAGAACTGATCAAGCGACGCTTTTATAGTGCCAACTTTGTTTTGCCTTCGATAAGAAATTCTTTTTCCAGGGCTTTTTTTGCTATTTTTCTCTTTTGTTTCACTGTCTTGTTACAGCTTCAACTGCTCCCAATTTTGCATCAGTACTTGCACAGCTCATTTTTTGTCATGCCTCTATGCTACTAAAAAAAAAGAAAAAAAACATTTAAGAAGTTTTTTTGTGTCAAATTGTTTTTGGGAGAAGATGTGATAACAACAGAAGATATTTTGTTACCATTACATCATTGATAAATCATATTGTATAGAAGTCATCATATTTTTTGTAAGGAAATGGCGCTAAGCCCGGAGCTTACTGCCTAGCCACGCTACTTTGCCTTATTAAGCTCCAAAGATGTATCACAATCTAGATATAATTAAGTATGTAAGGATAATGAAACAAGGGAAGTTAAAAAAGAAAAAAAAACGATCTTTCCTAAATAAGACAATTAACTCTTAACGCAATTACTTCCTCGTGAAACGAAAGATTTTCCGTTAAATGAAACCCAGTCCCTCCCCAAATTGCACCAAAGAGGACTGAAAACCTCTAGGGGCCTATCCATTCTTCCAATAGTTCAATGTAAGGCCAAAATAATTGAGTTTACTTCCCATCTGTCTGAAGGAAACCGAGTGTTATAATGGGATTTTAAAAGCTGAAATAAGTTTGTGATGAACTATCCTAGCTTAAACACATGATTTGGAGAGGGAAATATATTTGAAGGAGCGATACTAGCTTCTTAACTACCCCGATCTGAAGCATAAAATATATTGCAAATACATCTGTTTTCTTTATATTATTCTTTCCATTAAACAAACATCTCTTCGTTTTAGAATTTATCGTTCATGAAATTTTTGACTGAGGAGGCGGGATCCTCCTCCGTTTTTTTTAAGGCTTTAATTTCTTGCGAAAAAAAGCTTTTGTTTGATTTAATGTATTACTATACGATAATGACCTTCCTGTTCCCAGATTTTTATGGTTCAATCGGATTCATCGTTTATATATATATATATATATATATATATATATATATATATATATATATATATATATATATATATATATATATATATATATATATATATATATATATATATATATATATATATATATATATATATATATATATATATATATATATATATATATATATATATATATATATATATACGGCCTGCTTTTTCTTTAAGGCCTGTAGAATGTCATCTGTTAGAATTTAAGCTAAATGCGAGGAAAACAGTGTTTTTGAACCTAAAATGTTACGATATGAAACTGTTTTCTGCTCTGATTTTTTGGCTCTTTTGATTCTTCAAGTTTTGTACTTATGGTCTACGGATAATCCAACTTTTTCTGCTTTTGTAACGTATTTCTACCTGTAACATCAATATACTTTTTTTATGGTTCAAACCCAAATGTATGTGAGCAAGGACCCCAATTTTCCCCAAGCCTAGCGCTTCTATTACACTTACTGGCTGAAGGGCCATGAAACAGAACCCAGCACTGCTGGTTTGGGCTATAAAGTCTAGTGTCATTTCTCTTATTTATATTAAATAAAAACAACAAGTTTTTTCAACTGAAAGTAATGAGCAGCACTAAAACTTAAACGAACAGAAATTATTACGTATATGAGGGAGTTGTCCCCTCCTCAATACCTCGCTCTTTGCATAAGTTTTTTTTATCACACTTTATCCTAAAGAGCGGGGTATTGAGGAGGGGCAACCCCTTCGTATACGTAATAATTATGTTCTTAATAAGTTTTAATGTTGCTCCTTACTTTCAGTTGAAAAAAAAACTTGCTTAAATTCTGATCGGTTTTTAATTAATGCCGTGAAATCCAGCTCCCCCTCCATGGAAAATCCCTTTCCCCACGAAAAATTCCTCTATGGAAAGATTCTGCCACGTAACTATTTGATTACAAAGATCGTTGCCACGAACTGTTTGATTATAGAGATTAGATACAGTGAGAAGTTACATTAGAAGGTGGAAAATGTAGATTGATAAGTATACCCTGCTTTATCATACGGCTGATATATCGAGTTGAAACTTTCATGAATTTGTTTGGGGGGGGGGATAAAGAGACTTATAATTTCGTGTTTGGTTAAATGGGGCAAAATGCGTTTTCTCCATATCTTACGAAAGTGTGTGCTATGGTTTGATCTCTATTTCATGCTTATCATCTGACAGACTCTTTGGCCAGTTATATAATATGTTTAATATGTGCGTAATACATATTTTGACATTTGTCTATTTTAAATTTTCGATGTATATGTATCTCAATTATTTCTGTGAACTTTTTTTTCTCGTTCATACTAAAGCTCAAGATTTGTTTTTGTTCAAATTTCAATCAATCATTAAACATCGATAGTCATTTGAACAATTATACCTTAGGTTTCCAATTTGGGTGCTAACCACGTTGTTGGTTGGGTTGTTGGCTCAATTATTTCTGTGAACTTTTTTTTCTCGTTCATACTCAAGCTCAAGATTTGTTTTTGTTCAAATTTCAATCAATCATTAAACATCGATAGTCATTTGAACAATTATACCTTAGGTTTCCAATTTGGGTGCTAACCACGTTGTTGGTTGGGTATAACCCATTGAATCTAGAAATATCTGTTAAAGAATGGTATATTACTCTATCTTTTTTTTGCTGCGTTATCTTTATGTAAAGAGCAAAAATACTTTTAGTGAATCTTCTGGGTAAGAATAGAAACAAATACCTCTTTGAAGAGGTATTTTTGAAACAAATGAGGTATATGAACCAAAAGAGTTATATTTGAGAAACAAATACATCTTCGTCTTTGAGGAAAGGAATCCTTTTGTATGTTGAGGATTCTGTCTAAAAGACAAAATTACTAAAACGAAATTTTATCGCCTTTAGTAGGTGTTGTGATCAAAGACCAATAGTATAAAAGTGTTATAATAAAAATTTTAAAGCATATATTTTTTTTAAAATTTTAAAGTAAAATAAAATTTTAAAGTTTTAAAAGTATAAAAGTTTACACGCCTTGCCTATTATTTCCAAAACTGTTATCTGAGTTTTCGCTGAAAGGCATGCGTCCCCTCCAAAAATTAACAGACGTTATTTCTTTATACTATAGACATTATTATGCCCAATCAAGGAGGCACTCTTGTGCCTCTATAAAGAGGCGACCCATCTCAATGTTAAGCGATTTCCGCTTAACCCCCTTTCGACAGGCTTGTCATAGGTAAAAGTAAATCAGAAGCCATAACCCTCTGAACAAAGCCCCCCTTTAACTGGGTTTATTTGGGCTGAAACTAATTAGTTGACTAGTCCCAGAACCCAAACGCTCATTTTCAACCTTTCACATCCACCTACCTCTTTATTCCCTGTGTCTAAAGAAACAAATATAAGCACTTAACGTTCATTTCTCTTTTTTTTTTCAGCCACGCCTACAGGCCACAGTTGGCAACGGATCCGGGTGGATGAGGACTCATTCGAACCGGAATTCGACCCAGCAGGGCCTTTTGATATTTCCAGACCGAAAAAATTATCCCTCGAATTTACATTTACGAAAAACCTCGTTTTCCTATAAGAGCCCATGTTAATTTTTCCCACCACCGCCCCCCCCCTTTAACGTCGTCTGATCGGGCTGAAATTTAGAGGATAAGCTTTCCTGGGGCCTGGGAGCTTATCTTCAAAATTTCAGCTCAATCCGATCACTCCTTGTTTCACTGTTTTCACTCCGATCACTGTTTTCCAAAAACCAAATATCAAGTTTTGTGGGTATTTCCTTGCGTCAAAAATAGATTCCAAATACTAAAAATACAAGTACAATTGTGTCTCTTTGGTACAGCGGTCGATACTCCTGACTGTCAGGAGGAAGATCCAGGATCGATTCCCCGTCAGAGGAAATTTTTATATACTGAATTTAAAGTTTAAAAAAGAAACTCAGTTTCTTTTTTAAATTATTTGAAAAAAACTTCGTTTTCTAAAGAGTTAAAGAGGCTGAGTCACAAGTTCGAACCTTAAAACGTACAGGGATTAGGAGGTACAGTTGGGGGGCTGTTAAAGAGGCTGAGTCACAAGTTCGAACCTTAAAACGTACAGGGATTAGGAGGTGCAGTTGGGGGGCTGCTGCCCCCAAAACCCCCGCTTCTGTATATGAAAGGGGCTGTGCCCTCCTCAACGCCTCGCTCTTTACGCTAAAGTTTGACTTTCTCACAACTATTTTTTTTAAACAATAAAAACTTTAGCGTAAAGAGCGAGGCGTTGAGTTTATATTGAATTTAAAGTTTAAAAAAGAAACTCAGTTTCTTTTTTAAATCCAATCTATTAAATCCTTCGGATCAACAGGCGTCTCCAGAAGAATATCAAAGTTGGCCTTCAGGCTACAGGTAAGTCTCCACTGCTTTGATAACATGGGGCCTGGGAGCTTAAAACCTTAATTGTTGAAATTCCTAAAAGCAAAGTATTTCAAAATTATATTAGATCAAAATAGTCCTCTCAACCTGACAAGACCGACTGCAAGCTTCCAAAAATTCCAGCTACTTCCCAGAAGTTTTTTTTGTCGAAAAACAAAACCTTACTTTGTATTTGCTTGCCTCGAAAATAGATTGCAGAGACTTTGAAAAAAAGCCTTGTTGGGTTTTTCTGTTGCCGAGCTAATCAAGGAGGCACACTTGTGCCTCTATAAAGAGGCGACCCACCACAATGTTAAGCGATTTCCGCTTAACATTGCGTCCTAGCGGTCGCAGAGAGACAGCGGTGATCGCATTTTGTAGCCCAAGCTCAAACTAAGAAACGTGCAAAATTTCAACCCCCTCCGACTTTATCTTCATGGGTAAAAGTGGGCCGGAAGTTACGACCCTCCGACCACAGCCCCCCGTTAACGTTGTCCGATTGGGCTGAAATTTAAAGGTTAAGCTTTCCTCGGGCTAGGGAGCTTATTTTCAAAATTTCAGCTCAATCCGATCACTCCTTCCCTGTTTTCCAAAAACCAAATATAGCCACTTAAAGTTCATTTCTCTTTTTTTTTATCAGCCACGCCTACAGGCCACAGTTGGCAACGGATCCGGGTGAATGAGGACCTATTCGAAGCGGAATTTGACCTGTTAGGGCGTTTTGATATTTTCAGACCGAAAAAATTATCCCCCGAATTTACATTTACGAAAAACCTCGTTTTACTATAAGAGCCCATGTTAATTTTTACCACCACAGCCCCCCTTTAACGTTGTCTGATCGGGCTGAAATATAGAGGATAAGCTTTCCTTGGGCCTGGGAGCTCATCCTTAAAATTTCAGCTCAATCCGATCACTCCTTCCCTATTTTCCAAAAAACAAATATCAAGTTTTGTGGGGATTTGCTTGCGTCAAAAATACATCGCACAGAATAAAAATATAGTTATGTCTCTGTGGTACAGTGGTCGCTATTCCTGACTTTCAGGCGGAAGATCCGAGTTCGATTCTCCGTCAGAGAAATTTTTTATATATTGAATTTAAAGTTTAAAAAAGAAACTCAGTTTCTTTTTTAAATCCAATCTATTAAATCCTTCGGCTCAATAGGCGTCACCAGAAGAATATCACAGTCGGCCTTCAGGTTACAGGTAAGTCTCCACTGCTTTGATAACATGGGGCCTGGGGCGGCTGATAAAAATCTTACTGTGCATTTGATTTGAGTATTCAGGAATTAAAAGCCTTAACACAAGAATCTTCAAAAGCAGGGGGTTTGGGAGGCGGATGCCCCCCATCTTTAACTCCTCAAAAGATCAGCTAACAGTTAGTCAAGCAATATTAAGTTATAAACTGTACAAAAACGTGCAGAAATTATTTGAAAAAAACTACGTTTTCTAAAGAGTTAAAGAGGCTGAGTCACAAGTTCGAACCTTAAAACGTACAGGGATTAGAGGTGCAGAGGCTGCCGCCCCCCAAACCCCCGCTTCCGTATATGAAAGGGGCTGTGTACTCCTCAACGCCTCGCTCTTTACGCTAAAGTTTTTATTGTTTAAAAAAAAGAGTTGTGAGAAAGTCAAACTTTAGCTTAAAGAGCGAGGCGTTGAGGAGGGCACAGCCCCTTTCACATACGGAAGCGGGGGTTTTGGGGGCGGCAGCCCCCTAACTGCACCTCTTAATCCCTGTACGTTTTAAGGTTCGAACTTGTGACTCAGCCTCTTTAACTCTTTAGAAAACGTAGTTTTTTTCAAATAACAAATAACTAAGTAATGCCTTATGAAAATCAAAGATATCACTTGACACTTTTGTCATTGGAATGTGGTTTTGCAAAGTAGCCTTTTTGAACCTATCTAGGCCAAGTAATGTGGAATCAAGTGCTTAGTAGTCTAGGTTAATTATGGTATTCCTCACAGCAAAACTTACAAGGAAATTTTGGTTGAAATCGAACCGAAAAATATATAAGGAGTAGCACACTGTTTTGGCCTTGGCCTGCTAATAAGAATTGTATTGTATCATACAGTCCCTTTGGTATTTTCAATCATGACAAGAATAAGCTAGCCTCCAATCACAAATCCTATATAGTAGACTTTCGAGTGCTTGGCAGTTGCGGAAAAGTGAATTCTGGAGATAAACTGCAAAAAAAGAATGAAAAATCAGCACAAAAATAATTTGGACAAGTTTTATTGACGTTAAATTATAACATTGTTTTTATTTATATCTTTTAAAAATCATGTTGTCGGTTTATTGCTGACAATGCGTATTTCTTAGTTGTATTACTTAAGATGATAATGTGTATTTTTTAATAATGTATATTTCTTAAGATTTGTAGATTCCTTGGAGGACCGCAGAAAACCCACTCGCGGCCATTCGAGAGTTATTTGTAGATAGCGCAGAGTTTTCACTTTTAGTTTGGAATTGCTGATTGATTGAAATTTTATACTGTTTTCAAAAGCTCGTTGTCGGAAAAATGTTATATTACAATAATTTAACACTTGATCTAATCTTGAATACAGCTATTTTTTCTGGCGAGGAAGAAAAAATGTTTGATGAGATTAAATTTCTTACCCCATCTTGATGAATTTTCGGGTCTCTAGATAGTAAGAAACCATAGGTAGTGGAAGCCATTTCCCGACTCACAGTTGAAGTGTTTTCTCTATGGTTCCTTTGAAATTCCCACTAGAACATTTCCAGTTGGGTTATTATTGGATCATTAAGGGTTTATATTCCTTTTGTAAGCTTTGAATTTTATTTTTCCGCAGTGCTACCTTAGGGGCGTCTCAACGGAAGATAACAGTTTTGGTGTCATTTGATAGTTGGGGCTCAAACTTTTTTTCTCTTTGAAAATTCGTTCAAAATTTATGAAAATGGGAGATAAAATGTTAGTTAATAATTACAATAGCTTATACCACGAGAATAGACATAATTTTTTCCCTTGCAAAATATGATTATTTTCATAATTTAGTAACCTGTCCTACCCCCCCCCCCCCCTTTCTAGCCTTTTCTGAATGTATAGCCTGTACGTCTTAGGCTTCATCCGATTATAGAGAAGCCTAAAAAATGTCACACAGATAGTTTTTTTTTTCTTTTTACTTTGTAAAGAAAACTCTAAAAAGTTTGCAAGAGAAAATAATGGGCTTTAACAGTTTAACCTGTTACAGAATCTTGAAAAGATTCAAGCGGGTATATTTTTTAAAATTTTATTTTATTCCAGGATCAAACTAGTGTATTTTCACACAGCAACGCTTGTATTCCCGTTTTTGCGTTACTCGGTCTGTTTTCGGGTGTCAAAATCATCAGTCCTTGCTTTTCGGATTTTTGGTTTTTGTGCTCAGACACTGCTCCTCAATCGTGAATAATAAAAATGTGCCAAATATCAGATTGAATGTCAATGACTTACAGAATGAACTAGCACCTTTTTCTACCTTGAGGAGGATTTGTAAGAGTTTTACGTAGCTCTCCACTTCTTTTGACAAGAGGAGAAAGAAGCGCTTGACAATAAATAAATAAATAAAAACGCCCAACAACTAAGTGCTTAGTTGTTTAAACATATTTTAGCTGTTTAACTACCCAAAAAATGTGTAAGATCTTAGGATTTTAATTACCAGAAAATGGGCATTGTATTTCATTTTTTTCTGCTTAAATTCATTTGTTTTTATCATGATTTTACAGATATATGGTGTTCTTTTAATAAACATTATTTGAATGTTTTAACAGTGTTTCTAAGCCTGCAGATCTTTCCCTGGTAAATCGTAATTTTGACCTTTATTTGGGATGAGAAAGATAATCAGCGCCAAGAAACAGGAAATTGGTCGGAATATTGGTTCTAGCCAGTTTTTTTTCTTCTTCTTTATGGTTCGCGTTCTTCAGATCTGCTTATATTCTTCTTACTCTTACTCTTTAGACCTGCTTGCTCTTTACTGATACTGTTGTAGAATGTCTTGTCAGTGTGGTCAAAAATCTTAAAACTATAACAGAAGAAGTAGGATGGAAGCCTCCACAGTAAAGGATTTCTAAAAATAAAATTGTGGTTTAGAAGAACTCGAAATTGATAAAATTCTTTGTTTCTAAATAATTAAATTCTAGAAAAAAACAGAGCGAATGCAATAAGTGCTGAATCGCGCAGTTCAGGTCAGTAGAGTAGTAGGTTCCATTTCTACGGACCCTATGTACCAAACAGGTTTTTCTAGTAGTCCTATTCTACAGGGCATTACACCTTTGCCAAGAGGAACGAGTATGGCTTGATTGGTGATTAGGATTTGAATAAAAGGAATAGTTTTCGTTACAAATGATATTAGTAAGAGAAGTGAATTCAAAGAGAATAGTTTTTACTTGCAAGGATATTAGTGGAGAAAAAAAAATGAGTAGTGGTGCATTTACATTATTGGAGATTAATGATGGAACCGACAGCAGCAGCAGCAACGATATACGAGTACCCAATGTAGCTGTGGAAATAACCACTGGCTGTAGACTATGTCTTGAATGGGACATTATACGTGATACGTGATACGTGATATCATTAAGCAATTTTCTGCAGGAGGAGCAACTATGTTTTGCTGGAAAAGTGAATATTCTCCATATAAATAAACTTCGGTCAGCATTAGATGTCCTATCGAAATATATTGATGAGAACAAAATGCATCAGTGAATATTATTATTATTGTAATTATGTTCAATAAAAATGTTTCTAAATCAATGGTTTTTTTCTTTCTTTCTATAGTAGACAGGTGTACATTTCTTAGAGTAGAAAAAAGAAATTCTGGTTAGTCTGAAGTTGGTTTTGAGAGAGATAGGACTATAAAAATGGATAGATTTGAGACAGATCGAGTCATGAAGACTCTAATTCATATGGAAAGACATTTAATTCTAGATGATGATTTTTTAGAGTTGTCTGTTCAAAGGAATCTATTTTCTCGGGGATTGCTTAATGATGTATTGAAAACTGATTCTTCAACATTTGACTGTTGGATGAATCTTCGACATCATACTACAAATGCATTTAGACAATGTATTGATATATTGATCACGACATAGCAAAATGATATTGTGGATATGCTTTTAAACATTAGTTTTGAAATTTAGGACGTTTTTCATAAGAAAGATGGTACTCAAGGATGGTTTACTCCTCTCACTCGCTCTCAGACTATTTTTTGTTGTTGCTGGCTATTGTTCATTTTGCCAGTGAGAGCGTTAACCTATAACAAACCGTACAACATATATTTTTTATATATATAAACGCTTTATAGCCGGTCATCATTCGAAACTTGTAAACTGGATGATGAGTATAATGAAAAGTATCGATTGTGTACCATATGAAAATTGCATGGAGGATAAGCTGTACAAATTAAAGGTTGTAGTTCCTGTCTTGAAGAGGTGTGTGACTCTCATCCTAGAGGCCACCTATGCTCCAATTGTCATTATGATAAATGTAATCAGTGGGAGAGTACATATCCCGGTATGATTGGAAAGAATCCTAACCGTGATTTTAGCTTATTGCTACGAGATTGGTATCGTCGTGGTTTTAGATTTTTCTAGGAGGAGGAACAGGGTCAACGTTTCAACTATTGGAACAACATAAGAATATAGTTTCTACGTCATCGTTGTGAAGAGACTGCGTGTTATGATTATCAACCTACGGATTTTTATTTGACAGTGACAGAATGTGATTTGACCCTTGAGGACACTGTTTGTGAAATTGGTTCAAATAAGCAAATTGAAACATCTGTAATCTATAGAATGAATGAGAATAGTATCATTGACCATACAAAGAGATATGACAAGTGTGAAGTCACACTCTACTATAAAAAATGTGACCCTGACATTGAACTATATCAGGATCAGTACACCGTGAATTCAAATAATCTACCTGCCCTAGTTCTTGTTAACAAATACCGAGTAGTGGATTAAATTCAAATAGTATAAAAGTATTTTTTATAATTCATATAATTTTTTTTTTTATTAATAAACAAATCAAAATACAAACTTGGAAAGTTTTATTACCAGGGCAATAAAATAAATATTAAATAAAAATGTAAGTATATTCTCAAATAGAAAGTCGTTCAATCGAGGTAGGTAAATGTAGATATCGAAAAACTTCTTGTAATTTTAGCCAAGACATCTGAACATGAAAAAGAGTAGTGCATTAAAACCACATGTCTTAGTTGCTAAATCCTGCACTATTCATTGATTTTGATTAATGGTTTCCTCCCTGCTTTCGATAAAGTTGCTGATGTATGGTGCGTAGAATTTATACGATAGACCAAGAGGGTAAAAAAATTCAATATTCTTCGCTGTTTGAAGGATGCTAAGCCAATGACCGGTCTTTAAAGTTGACGGACTGCTATTAACAATGATTAGGGTGTTGTTAACACTTGAAAATTTTTCAATGAAGTCTGAGGGTATGCAATAGGACTTATGTCGGAGCATGTATGGATCAATACTAAATACATTGATCATTTCTTTTGTGCTCATGGTGCTAGGTCTAGTAGGGCACTGCCATTGGGCGGGATTTCCCAATATGTTTCAAATTAACTCAGTGATATTAGTGTGATACTCTCGGCCAGAGACTTGACAAATGCACACTCTAAACGCACAGTCCCTTTTCGTGCTATGGTCATATCTTGTGTACCAGACAAATCCAAAACAATAACCCCATAATTTTTTGAAAAAATCGAATCGGTTATTTCATTTTCAAATAGTTGAGAGTCATGATCTAGGGATTGCATAGTCAACTCGTACAGAGTTCTATAGGATTTTTTGTTAAACCATATATTGTACAGTGGAATACCATTCACTTAGCACACAAGGCAAGATAGTCCGAAAAAGTTAAAATCATGGGGGGATTCAGGCCAGGATGCAACAGCGCTGCCACTCTTCACAAAGGTCAAGGCCAATTTTGATGCGATTTCTCCATTCACGAACTATGAATCGCTATAGTTACGAGAGCCGGTGGCAATGTGCAATTGATTACTGATCATTTGGGGAACAAGAAATTTAATGTTGTTGCCATGGGCTCTTTGCTTTTTCAATGCCAATGCAACCGAGCTCATAACTGGTTGTTTTTAAACGTGAACAATTGCCGACGTGATAATAAAATTTGCATCGGGTGCTGCAGGACTTGTTTTTCTCAAAATGAATTTCGATGGGGCTATCTGTATCTTTATTTCTATATTGACATTGGGTGGTAGCCATTGGGATATATTGAATATCTCATGATTAAATTTTCCAAATAGATGATACTTCTGGGTCACTGCAGTAGTCAACTCACTGTCAGTATCAGCACCTGATTGATATTCATAGTCCGATGTTATTCCTCTCATCTTCTTGCACGCCTTTGGCGTTACCATCATAAATTGTATGTAGCTTGCAGAGTTGGATAAATTATTGCTAGTGCTCACCAATGTTCGATTTATACATATAGTAATGTGTTTTAATAGGCTGTGTAGAATGCAGTTTTCATAGCACAAACCGTTGCCGGCATTTTGAGTTGTATTATCTGACTTTTTCTTCATCACAACATTTAAATCAATAAATGTTGACGACAAATCAATGAAATAGTCTTAATTGGAAAATATTTGAAAGTGTATATTTTCCGAGAGGGGTTGTTGGGGGTAAAATTGTTCATAGTCGCCATACTTGACACTGACATCAACATTTTCAGCATTGAATAGATTCAATGAGGAACTGATCGATGGATATGATTCCTTGTGGGGGAGATAAGTCATCTTAAGAGAAGAAATTCTTCTTTGATCTAACAATCTTTTTCTTTTTCTTCTTCTGCTTATTGGTCTTCCTTGTTTTATTCCTCAAAGTCCTTGTTGTTGTTCTTTGCCTCCCGCCTGGGTGGAGACTGATGAGTGAATGACGCGAACGCATCCTTGTCAATGCCTCCCCGTTTTGTTGAGATTTTAATTGTTCACCAACGGCTCTTACTGAAAATCTAATATTTTCTTTAACACTCTCCTTGAAATTCTTGGCCGACCCCAAGTCCTGTAGTGTGGAGACACCAAAATTTGACGCAGCAGGTACAAGATATTTTCTGGCAAGGGGTAGTGCAGAACGAAATAGCCAAGCAAACCAGCTGCCAAGACCAGAGCCAGACATTGTAGTACGCCCCTTGTAGTAGTCCAATCTATTGCCTATTTGACGTGGACTCAATGCGCTGAGATAACAGTCGATATTGGGACAGAAAAATTGAATTTTTCTATTGTTCATATTAGGTTGTTGTACCTTCGTTGTTCACAATGGGTAAAAAATAAAATTTAATCACTGATAATCCTTATTTTATTGCTAGAAAATCACCTAATTCATTTGTTAGTGTTAACTGACAGATTTCCAAATCTGAAATGTTTACGGGAACTTACTGACAATGCTGTATATTATATTAATGAACAAGTTAATGAGTTTTTTTTAGCTAAAGAAAACGTAGGAGGGGGACATTTGAATAGCTGACCCTCGGTATTTCTTCAAAGGATTCATAGATAAATATGCAAGAGTTAAAGGCAAAAGCAGGTGGATAATCAGCAAAAATAACTTGATCCGTCCCTTCAACGGGGTCACTATTTTCCCCATGTATCATATTCGGTTTAAAGCCAAGAATATATCTCAGATTATCATTCAGAACAATAGTTATAGTGTAAATAGGTGAGGTAATTAGTATCTTATCTTCCTCCAATGAATAATTAAAATAAAATATACTATTTTTACAATATGAGATTTTTCTATTGATTGTATGACAAAAATCACCTATATTATTATATTCAATGTATTTCAAACTTACATGAGGATAGTCACTAGATTTAAGTGTTTCAATCCATTCATAGTCAACAAAGAGTGACCAGTCGAATGGTATAACTTATATATCATACACACGATCCCTTCTCAGGATGTCATGGGTATTTTTGAGAATACAATCAACAAGAGCCACTTCATAGCCACCGTCAAATTTGATGGTGGGGGAGAGTTTTGTCCAAAAGTCACTTTTAATATTCAAGTCATTGTAGAGAGGATAGGAAAAGTTGGACCTAAAAATTACATTAAAATCTTGGGATCTTGTCAGTATCTTCAACACCGATTCAAGAATCAAAATCAGAGTTGTAACCTAGTCACCGAACAAGTAACTGTTTCTTACACAAGCGAGCATGTCCCTTTGATATCTTTTCAATATTATAGATTTCACTAGAATACTTAATTTTTTGCAATTTATATTCATAGAATCCTCCGAAAATCTCTTCATCTTTGGTATCACGCATGTAATAAGCCATTGGTTCAGTGACTAGAATTTTTGCCAATTTAAAAAATTCAGTGGACCACAAGTAATTTCCCTTTTCAAAAATCTTAATTTTTTTATTAATTCGAGCAGTATCACCAGCATTGAAATTATTTTTCTTCTTGTTGAAATTTGATTCATTGGACTATTGTTTAAGAAAGATGTCAACTGTATTATGATCACAATGATAAACGTCTGTTGGTGTAGAGTTGGACAATAATCGATGAGGTCGTTGATTATAAATCAAAATGATTTTATCTAGATCATGAAAAAAAGTCGATATATTTTCCAATTTAAAATATCTTGAAATTAAAAGTCGAATAGTTCTTATGAATCGTTCTGCCAATGCGGTCTTTATAGGACTCTGATTATGATAGAGCAGTTTAATATATTTCTCTAGTACTTGTACAACATGAGGATTAACAAATTCACTACCGCGATCCGTTTGAATTTTTTTTATATGAATCCTTTTCGAGAATACTTTCAATGGCCTGAACAACTTCAACACCTCTCTTTGATCACAATGGACCTGCATATGCAGATCAACTAAAAACACTGAGTGTAAGTAGAATGTACTTGTACGGTGTATTGTGAAGTCTTTTAAGCTCATCTAGAGTCAGGATATCTGCTTGAATTCTGTGCACTGGGTAAAAGTCCTTAGTTTTTCGATCTTGATTGGCACTAAGTCTATGATTTCTGTACAGATTGTAGCTTTGTTCATTTTGTAGACAGTCTTGTACACTTTTAGTGCAAACACCCATGACTTTGGAAAGTGTTGTGGGGGAACTTAAACTCCCCGCCTCGCTAATATTTTCATGAACACCTTTCAGAACTTCAGCAATTTTGAACGTAAACAAGTTGTGTAACATCTACTGCCCTTTTGTATACGGGCTGTTGGTGAGAGTGGGGAAGTTGGCCTGATGTGTCTTTGATTTTGTCTAGGTACCAGCGGTGTATTAGCATTATCCAACATAGATTTAAAATCTTCTTCTTCTTCTTCAACTTCATTTTTTAATGTTGTCAATGATGACGATGATGATGCATGTTAATTTATTTTTTTTAGAATTTTTCTGTTTCCAATAAGAATTTTATGGAGGTTTAATGTATTTTTAAAGTTTCATACATGAGACTCAAATGATAATAGTCCTTTACGATTTTTAACTATTCCAAACATTAAATCGATAAAATTATAGCTCTTGCCTTGACTTATGATCCTGTCACATTTGATCTCAAATTGAGTTTTACCATTTTCAAGGAGATAGGTTAAGAGTTGTGTTAATTTTTCACCTAATTAGTGGTGTCACATATTTCCAATTTTCAATACAAATTAATCCAATTCCACCATATTTAATTTTTTTACAGCAGCAGCAGACTCTTGAGGAGATGATTCTTTTTTGGGATCAGCAGCAGCAGTGGGCTTTGATCGATATTTTTAGCCCACTCGATAAAGTGTAAAAAGATGTAAAATCAGTTTTTTATCAAACTCACTAGGGTCATTGCCATGGACTTGGCTCATCTTCTTCTCAAAGCGCCTCCCGGATAAGAGAGCGGTTCCTATTGGGGTAAAGCTATAGGGCTTTGACATTCTCTACAGAAAACTACTTAAAGGTTCTTCCATTATTGGTAGAAAAAGCGTGAAGGGGCTAACAACTATTTAACGTCGTTGTGTATTTTTTAAATTATTTCTTTTGTTTTTAGAGGCCAATGTACGTACAAGGGAACGATGTTGCTTTGCCTGGTGCTCAACTACTTCTTGCAGTTGAGCATTACCCACGGTCAAATTTAAACAAACTTCATATATTAGATTAATGAAATCATTGTCAATACCATGTTTGAGTAATGACTTTCCAATCGTAGGCTTTGAGTAGCTTTGAGCTGAAAACAAGTACCTATTTTAATTTGGACATTTCAGTGTCTTGATAGATACTCATAGGTGTTTTAAGAGGTCACAGGCAGATATACTGTAATTTCATTGTCGAAAATATCTGTGACTAGACGCAGATCCTCGGATGTATTTTGATTAAGATCCAATAGTAAATAGCCGTGTTTTTTTCATTGTGCATTATTGTTTTCTGAGATCATGATTTTCTTTGATCATATAATTTTTTGTGTTCGTTTATGTTTGCGCGTTCGATAATCAAGAAATTCTTTGTATAGTATAGAATAGGTGCATATCTTTGTAATTGATTGAATGAACTTTATATTTTTAAATATATTTTGTAGAGCTAGTATCTCGGACCTATTTTAATTGTGAGAGCAAACTGTGACAAATTGCAACATTTGCTGAGACCTTTGTTCAATGGATTCAGCCAGATCGTCAATGATCAACCAAGAGTTTGGATCAGTAATGTTGAAAACATCAAGTCCCTGTATGAACTGTATCTGCACCGATCCCATGGTGGTGGCAGCAATTGCTTTTATTTTATCGTATGACTCCTGCCAAATACTATAGCAATAGTAGATTTTTTTCGGCTTTTCTACAAACATTTTATCACAATTTTTAATTATTTTAGTTAAGAGTGTTGTTTTGCCCGACATTGAGGGCCCACACAGAAACGATCTGAATGGTGTTTTAAATTGATACATGTTCCTTTCAACGGTTCACCTGGACAACTAACTGTAAACCCTAATTGTCTAATGACTAAATAATTTCCCTACTACTACTCTGTTCTTCAAGAAGAAGACGAGTAAAGAATCATATTTTTTTCCTTTTACTATATACACATAAAAAAAAGTAAAAATACATAGAAAAAAAAATACACTTTTATAAATTTATTTATAATAAATACAATATTTACATGGGTACATACAGAGAGAAAAAAACACTTTTTTTTTGTTTATTTATAGAGAAAAAAAACATTAAATTAGAGAGAGAACACTTGAAACATTTACAAAAAAAAAATCTGCTCTAAGTCCAAAAAAAAGATAACTTTGGTGGCGGTGCGCCCCCCCCCGCGCTGGCGGCGGTCGCCCCCCCCCCCCCAGGCCGCGAGGCCCCCCCCCCAAAGGCCGCGAGGCCCCCCCCCCCTCCCCCAAAGGTTTTAGGAAATAATTTACAGGACTTTATTTAAACCGAGCCTTTCCCTGTGGGCACCATACTCGGTCCGGTCTGAAGTTAAATAGTGACCCAGGAGAAAGGTATTCAAACCATCTTGATAAACGTAAACCTTGTCAGACCTAAGCCTGATGGCAGTTTTTTCTACAGATACAGTAAAGTTCTTGTAGTTGTGGGAACGAATTGCCAACAATTTGGCTCGTGGAATTGTATTTTCAACAAAACAATTCCTATAAATGTTCATGTCGAAATTCTTATCCACATAGTATGTGGGTACTCCTTTGCATCGTTTCTTGATTTCCTCGTCGTATGTCTGTATAAAGTACACCTTCGGACCTAGAAACATACCACAGGAAATCAAGTCTCGTCGCGTTTATGATTTAAAATATTAAATTTTTGTTGGTACTCAACGGTTTAATAGCTCAGGGGAAAGACTAATCCCCATGGGGTTTTACCACCGGGAGAAGAACAAGTAAACGTGCGCGCCAAAACATCCAATAGATTCGGAGTTTTTACTTTTAACAGTAGAGAATCCGTGTCACCGTAGCAGACCTCTACTTGCCCCTTTTCAGGCCACTGTACCCTAGCCATATTGTAGTAGAATTCCAACATGAGCTTTTTCGAGATCTCCAAGATAGCACTGCCTGCAGCAATATCTTTATTCAAGACAATGCGTCTTTTTTTCCTATTTAAAAGTATCATGTCCGGGCCAATGATTGTGAAGAAAGTGAAATTCGGATCGGCAATAATTCAAACACATTCTTCAGGATTGGTCACAACGTCACAACGATTTCTATTGTGAACATTTTATATATTTTGCCGAAAGCCGAATTCAAAATGAGTTTATAAATTTCTTTTTCGGCTTTCGTCTGTGCTGCAGAACGTTTGCTAACAAAAGTGTCAACAAATGTTTTCAAATAGGGTTTTTGACTAAACTCGAGTGCTCTGTGAACCTTTGTGACATTGAAACCGTTGTTATACATCCATTTTAAAGTCACATGATGTACAACTGTTTTTTTTTCGGCAATAGGTCAGCAATAAGCTTTTGTTTTGAAGGTGCCCAATGCATTCCGTCCAACTCAAATAAACGCCTATTGCGAGGACTCATAGAGTCCTTAGTCAAAGGTCTATTGATACAGGGGAAAACAAAATCCTTAACTGAATCGTGAAGCTCTACTGGTATCTCTCCATCAATTTCAAAAAACCATCCAACCAGTCTATTCTCCTCAACACTGTCGCCAATGTGGGGGAAATGGGGATCTTGAGGGTGATTGAACCATTTATAGTCACCGTAATGTGGTACTTAATTGGACATGGCCGAGGGGTGGATAAAATCCATCTCATGGACCCCTGCTTCCTATTTTTGCCCCGTCTTCTACCACTGTATACCGGTTTCGAATTTACGGTCCCCGGTACAAACAAACCCCCCCCCATCCGGTACCGTACGACTCACATGGTTTTATCAGTGTCGGTGATTATCCCAATTTTATCCCAACAATAGAAGAGGTGAAGAAAAATAATAGACCGAATCATGATTAGATTCCTTATAGATTTTATCCGAATTTTTTACACATAATGTCTAACACGGTTAAAACGTCACTCGTTAAATACAGCTTGCATCAGTCAAACTAATTTTTACACCCTCCCTCTACCCAAATTTTTTAGCAAAACTGTATTCCTCGGGGATGCAACTACGATCATGAAGACTCTCATAAAACGATTCAATTGGAGGAATAGATTCCTCGGCGAATCTTTACATGGAACAATAATGGTCATAAGGATTTTTTCCCTTGACCTTTAACAATTCAAATAAATCATTTGGAAATTGTTGCTTGAGATGGGGGAAAGCACTGCTGCCGTCATCGTTTTTCTGCACTTGAATTAATTTGCTCAATGATTTAGAAAAAAAACTGTAGTAATCTAAAAAGCGAATTTTATTCTTATACTCAACGCCGGCTTCAACAAATATCAACATAAATTCCAAAACAGGCAACTATTCTAATGGTTTAGGTATGATTTTGTACGTAAAGCTGTCTATCACCCACGCATCATCATCTATTGTTTCATTTCTTTGAAGATATGCCAATACAGGTAGCACATACTTTAGATCGTAGTTAGAGTTATGTATAAAAACCGGTAGAAAAAGTGGTTGTTTAATTTTTAAATTACACGAATTGCGAGCCCACCCTCGAAAGTTACTTTTTCCCGTTGAATTAGGGTCAATAAGGTGATTTTGGTCCTGGACCGCGTCTTTTGGGGCAAGGGCACCCCTACACACCCAGCAAATTGTCCCCTTTTCCAGCGCCAGTTGCTCTTTATTCGACATTGTCTTTGGATAATTGGTATGACGTAATCGTGAAATTGCAGTGTTGGCCGTTTTTACTAGAGAAACCAATAGCTTTTCCATACTTCCCTCCTCGTCCAGAGTAAAAAAACTCTTCCATTTGTATTTCATTGTTGCAGTCGCGACGAGCATGTGCGTAGGAACATGCAACAAGTTTATGTTCCTTGACTATATTTGGCATTAACAGGTCTGATACCTCAACAGGTCTTGTTTCAAAGCCTAAAGACACTTTATCATCTTGCAGAAGCGAATTTTGAAAATTTTTAAACTGTAAAATGTCTTTACCGTCTACCAGCATGTCTATTCTCTGATTTCCATGAAGTTTGCAGGGTCCGATGTGAACTGAGAACGTTTGCTCAGGTCTGAATTAGGACAGACACATTCGACACTAGAAGCATTCTCCTTTATTAATGCCTCCACAGAAGAGTCGACTAATCGCTGTGACGGGAAAAAATGACCATAGGAATTTACATCTTTGGGAGGTGGGTAAATAATCCATACCCAATTTTTAACATTTTCCACCATCGGTGTCCTCACTGAATACAAAACTCCTTTGTTATTCGGTTTTTTTCCCCATCTACAAATTCAGTGTCGTACTGGAGAACAACAACCCCCCTCCTCAGTATTTCCAGTTCTTTCTCGACTGTGCTTATTTCTTTCAATGGCACCCGATACTTTCCCACTAAACAAACAAAATTTACATTATGGAAAATTTTTCTACCATAGCGAGCTAGTCTGTCGAGATTTTCATTGATGATTCATCTTTTCATGTCTAATGGGCTGCTGCTAAAAACGCATATATAAAACATTGAAGCCCAATGTCAAAATTAAAGCCTTGAACCCCTTTAGTAGCCGTAAAATCTTTGTGACATGTCGTCCTTTTACCTCGCCCTCCCCTTAAAATCCCGTTTTTTTTAAATCTACTTATAGTCAGATAAAAAAATTCCCTGTGTTTCATGGCGTACCCACTACACCATTTACGCAGTTAATCCCAACACGAAATCAACTGATTTACACGTATGGAAAAATTGACCTAGAATTCGGGACTCAACTTATAAAAAGTCTTGCTTCCTGTCGACATGCGATAGTAAAAAATGTCCATATAGTTGATTTTTTTCAAATCGACTGTTTGAGTTAATACCAATGTAATTCCCCCCCGGCCTCCCAGTGTCTTGCTATTAATAACTTTATGTGCTCGAGTTTTATCTAATTATGGAGAACTTTTACAGGGTCATTTAAAATAATGCCTGCGTTTTTGTCGGGGGGGCTAAAATCTACCCTGTATGTTTGCAAATGACTTAGAGCAGATTCTAACAAATAAAATTCACGAATTACCGGGGACATAGCACTATTTTCATGTCCTGTCCCTGTTTGTTCAGGTCTCAATTCACTAATAGTAAAGTTGTCGTTAAAAATGTCCCCGGAAGAAGTAGGCCCAACAATGTGCATAAGACTGTCCATTTCTTCAGCTGTAAATTGAAAATCCAGGGGGATATCAAATAACGTACCTTCACTAACATCTAACGAGAGGGGGCAATTACCCATAATGCTTTGAAGTCCTGGACAAAGGAAGGCAGAAGTTTCAACAGCTTCCCCCATAAACTATAAAAGGACTATATTAAGTTTTTTTTTTTTGACGAAATTCTTATAAAAATTATAGTACAATTTTCTTTTTTTCTTTTTTATCAAAACATTTTTTTTTTTAACTACAAAGTGACCCCCCCCCAACCCCTCCCGGGGAGGACCCTTGGGACCCGGGCGCATCCGTTGAGGGAGGCGATTCAATACCCGTTCGAGTTGGGATATCGGACTTCACAGCTTTGTTCAAATAGAACAGCCTCAAATTCTTTCTCGAAAGCATCTTTCAACGAAAATAATTGCTTGAATTGAGTTTGCCCAAAATAATGTTTCGTCGCATCATTGTGAAAGACATAATCGGTGATTATTAAAAAAAAAGACCTTCTTATCGCAAAGACACATCCTGATGCATGAAACCCTACTTAAACTTCAAAGCAGATTAAGTAGTGATGGGAATAATTGGATTGCATCGGATATGCGCGTCGGCTAAGTAAAAAATCTACAGTAGTTTGAGAATGATTTGTCAACTGTGAAACAGTGAATTGTTTGTTTTTCAAATAGTTTTTTTTTATAGAAATGCGTGATAAGCTATTTCGAAGTTATAAGCATTCCTTTATATACCGCTAATTTGGTTAATGAAAGAAAATGAAATAGGATTATTATTATAGAAACAAATTTTAATTTTTACTCATCAAAAGCTGTGTGCCTGAGAAAATTTTGTCTTATTTTTGAAAAAAAAGGAGGAAAAAAAAATTATGTACACTTACAAGTTCTGGCTGTACATCAGAAGTCCCAGGCATGGCGTGAAGAGGAGTGTTCCCACCATCTTGATCGGATGAGGCTGACTCGAATTTCTTGCTAGGTTGCATAGAGAGTCCTGGCCGGTCCGATGAACTAGCAAATCTGATTACTGTTGCCCTTGCAACTTGCATTGATGCAGTATCGATGTCGCTAGGTTGTATAGCGGAGTTCTCCTTCCTTGTGGCCCACTGTCTTTTCAGTTTTTGACCGGACTGCATTGGGACTGACAGTGACCGGGCGGCTTCGTCATCTCGCGCTTTCTTTGATGGAAGAGGGGTACATTCTTCTCAATTTGCGGTAGCCATAGCTATCTTTTCAGCTGGGGCGGCAACAAATTCTTCATAATTTGTCTTAAAAAGAAGAGAAAAAATTAGTATCAAAAGAATTTCCCCCTTTTTTTTTACAGAAAGAAAAGTAGTCTGCACAAAGAACCCCCCTCTAACCACACGGAATCGAGGAACAGAGTCTCTCTCAAACTCCGTAAAGCTCTTTTAAAAGATACAAGAATTACTTATTTAACACAAAAATTTCGTTTTTAACGGATACCAAGTAAAGAAAAACTGTGTTAGAATTGATTCATTGCCCTCTTTCCAGTCATATATTTTTATAAAAGCTTCGCGTACATACGAATATCATGGTACTAAACCCCCAAAATTTGAAATAAAAAAAATGACAAAATTTAATTAGCTACCTCAATTCTTACTTATTCAGAATATTAACGGAGGGCATTGAGCCTTCAATTCCATAGAATCAAAAAAAAAAAAGTTGATAATTATATATTTTTTTTATATGCAAAGCTTTTAAAACTTATATACCTAAATTACGAAATATTTAAAATCACAGAAAAATGAAGAAAAAGACTCCTTGACATAGCCTAAAATAAAAAATTATTAAGTATATAAAGTGTTCATTCAGAATATAAACGGAGGGCATTGAGCTTTCAATTCCGTAGTATCAAAACACAAAAAGTTTATAATTATATATTTTTTTTATATGCAAAGATTTTAAAACTTATAAGTGACGAAATACTTACAATTACAGAAAAAGGAATAAAAAGACTCCTGGACATAGCCTAAACTAAAAAATTATCAAATATATGAAGGGTTCGCCCTCTAGCCTAGATCTCAGCCTATACTTAGCTAGCTCAATTGTTACTTATTAAAAAAATTAACAGAGGGGCATAGGATCTTTAATTCCATAGTATCGAAACGCACAAATAGTCGACAATTAAATGGAAAGCTTTTAAAAGTTATATACCTAAATTACGAAATACTTAAAATCACAGAAAAAAAGGAAGACCAACCTTTGGGATTTGAACGAAATTCGAAATTTAATGTAAAGAGCAAGATATTGAGGAGGGTCGCAACCTTTCATATCTGCCAAAATTAATATGCGAATTCTATTTTAATTTTTAATATACAATGAACCAAAATCAAAAGTGAACATGCCTCTCTTTTTGAATGTTTACTAAAATTGAAATGCATGGAATCATTTAATATTTCATGATGATGGAAGCTTTTTAAAAGAGGTAACCACACAGTGTAAGGAAAGAATTTCTTCCTTAACTTAATGACGAGCCAATTTCGTTTTATTATAATAATGAAAACATTTTTCTCACCAGAAATTGCTTACAATCATCCATTTTCTACGTAAATTTTCACAAAAAATGACAGTAGTGTTAAGTTGAATGAACTATTCAAAACTGTTGAAGAAACCTAATTTGAAACCTGCATATATACAAAAAATAATTGCATAACAGCTAAACAAGACATGCTGGTTTTGGTTTATCACTAAAAAAAGACATGTATATACCTTGAACTAGAAATTGCGTAAATCTCTTGGCAAAGATGTAATGACCTGTAGAATAGGACTACTAGAAAAACCTGTTTGGTACATAGGGCCCGTAGAAATGGTACCTCTTACTCTACTCAGGTCACTAATCTGAAATGCTTCTTAATTCTAATTAAATAAAAAAAACAAGTTTTTTAAACTGAAAGTAAGGAGCGACATTAAAACTTAAAACGAACAGAAATTATTCCGTATATGAAAGGAGCTGTCCCCTCCTCAACGCCTCGCTCTTTTCGCTAAAGTTTTTTTATTGTTTAACAAAAATAGAGTTGTGAGAAAGTCAAACTGTTACGTATAAAGTCCAGCTTTGTTGGTTGCCATTTTCCGTAATTCCATCCTTATGGATGGGATGCTGGCCAGAATTGGCTAGTATTTTTTATTTTGCCAGGAGATTCTTTTTAGATTTTTGACTTATTCAGTCTAGTGCTTTTTTTTGGCAGTGGAAACACTTGTTTCCGTTCTTCTGCTGTATTTCTGTTTCTAAGTAAATCGAATTCATATTGTCTTCCCATAGCTTAACCTTGCTGGCTGTAGTTGGTTAAATAGGACGAAGTATCAATCCAGATTGTCAAATCAAAGAAGATTTGTCATGGCTTTCTGCTTAACGACTCGTCAAAGGTGTATTCAGCAAAACAGTTAGATCGGTTGAATTTTTCTCTCTTCCCTTTTAGTCATCTTTACAAGCATCATTGTAGAATTTGTAGTCGTATTTGCAGCCAAGTCTCCTAAGCTGTATGCATACACCACGTTTCACATATTAATAATAAAACATACTCTTTTGACCATAATAAAAGACCGGAAAATATAACAATAGACAAAGTAAATTTTTATTTACTTTTTATTACCAATCTTTTCTATCGATTGCTTCGAGTAACACGAGTAAACAAAACGATGTGGAAGCCTTTCAAATTTTCACAAAAAAGTTTTGCGACGAAGAAAGTTAGCAAAGTTAATCTCTATTGTTGACTTCATTTTTTTAGAGAAGGTATGCTTAACGCAGGCCTGTTTACAGGTGGTGGTGGCTTTACTCCTAATTTCAAAATTCTGAGATTTTTACAGTTTCTTGAAGTTTTCCTATATGTGGGATATTTATTGAATTTGCTAAACCTTTTGTCTTCAAAATATGCCCTCCTTCACTTGAAAAAAATTGCTCTGCAAATGCCTGGTTCATAGTTTTATTAGTAGGCTAAGTGAAAAAAAACCCACTAAAATTCGTGTGAAGCTTGACTTTGAGCCTATATTGTATTAAATAAAAAAATAAGTTTTTTTTCAACTGAGAGAAAGGAGCAACATTAAAACTTAAAACGAACAGAAATTATTACGTATATGAGGGGGTTTGCCCCTAAGTTAATACCTCGCTCTTTACGCTAAAGTTTGGATTTTGTTCCAATTCTTTAAGAATGACCGCTGAATCACAAAGGCCGTTTAATTAGAATGAATTGCTCTTTTGAAAGTACTGAAAAAACTTTAGCATAAAGAGCGAGGTATTGATTAGGGGGCGAACCCCCTCGTATGCATAATAATTTCTGTTCGTTTTAAGTTTTAATGTTGCTGCTTACTTTCAGTTACAAACTGTTTTTTTTTTAATTTCTGATCGTTTTTTTAAATAATGCTGGAAAATCCGGCGCCCCCTTCATAGAAAATTCTCTTCCCCCATGAAAACTTCCTCCACGGAAAGATCCTCCCTCGTAACCCCCACCCCCCGACCTCTCCCACCAAAAAATCTCCCCTTAAAACGTCTGTATACTTCCCAATAACTAAAACTATGTGTAAACATTTTTTAATTTTTCCCTAGCGTAATGATTTATATGTGTAATAGTTTGTATTTTTGTTTATTATCATAGTAAAGAACGGTATGGGCACAATGTGTTTTTTTGTTGTTTTTTTTCCATATCCGGGCACTTCGTATCGAAGGAGTTGTCGTAGAAACTTCGAAAAGGGCTCATTCGATTGGAAATTGGAGTGGCTTGTGCCCTTTTTAATAGTCAAAAGTGAGTGGAGGGCAACTAGCCCCCCCCCCCTCACGCCCATCATTCCCCCAAACACATCCAATCAAAATTTTGAAATAACCATTTTCTTCAGCGTAGTTGATTTTCAGATAGAAAATATGTTTTTCAGGAGGACACTCCCCCACAACCCTCGGAGCAAGGACTTTAAGTTATGCCCTGGGGGCATATAAGAACGATGTTGCCACAATATATCATTTATTATTTTTTTCCTTTAGAGCAGGGCACTTCGTATCGAAGAAGTTGTCGCATAAACTTCGAAAAGGGCTCATTCAATTGGAAATTGGAGTGGCTTGTGCCCTTTTTAATAGTCGAAAGTGATTGGAGGGCAACTAGCCCCCACCCCACGCCCATCACTCCCCCAAACACAACCAATGAAAATTTTGAGATAGCCATTTTGTTGTTTTTAATTGGTTTGTTTTAAGTTATGCCCTAGGGGCGTATAAGGTTATTATAGAAGGCATTGTCGTAGAAACTTCAAAAAAGGCTCATTCGATTGGAAATTCAAAGGGCTAGTGTCCTTTTTAATAGTCGAAAGTGATTGAAGGGCAACTAACCTCCCCCAAGCCCATTCGTTCCCCAAACACATCCAATCAAAATTTTGAGATAGCCATTTTGTTCAGCATAGTTGATTTTCAGATAGAAAATATGTTTTTCAGGAGGACACTCCCCCACAACCCTCGGGGCAAGGGTTTTAAGTTATGACTTGAGGGCATATAAGAACGATGTTGTCACAATGTATCATTTATTATTTTTTTCCTTTAGAGAAGGGCACTTCGTATTGAAGAAGTTGTCCTAGAAACTTCGAAAAGGGCTCATTCAATTGGAAATTGGAGTGGCTTGTGCCCTTTTTAATAGTCGAAAGTGATTGGAGGGCAACTACCTCCCCCCACGCCCTTCACTCCCCCAAACACATCCAATGAAAATTTTGAGATAGCCATTTTGTTGTTTTTAATTGGTTTGTTTTAAGTTATGCCCTAGGGGCATATAAGGTTTTTATAGAAGGCATTGTCGTAGAAACTTCAAAAAAGGCTCATTCGATTGGAAATTCAAAGGGCTAGAGCCATCCCCCCACGCGCATCATTCCCCCAAACACATGCAATCAAAATTTTGAGATAGCCATTTTGTTCAGCGTAGATGATTTCCAGGTAGAAAATATGTTTTTGAGGAGGACACTTCCCCACAACCCTCGGGGCAAGGGTTTTAAGTTATGCCTTGGGGGCATATAAGGTTTTTATAGAAACTTCAAAAAAGGCTCATTCGATTGGAAATTCAAAGGGCTAGTGCCCTCTTAATAGTCAGAATTTACATTAGGGAAACTAGCGCCTGTTCCCACGCCCAGTATCTCCACAAATAAAGGCAATCAACATTTTTAAGTAGCCGTTTCGTTTAGCTAAGATCATTTCTTGAGATAATATTACCTTTCGAGGAGGAAACTCTCCAAGGCCCCTCAGGACACGGGTTTTAATTTATGCTCTGAGGGTATATAAAAACGATGTTGGCACAATGTACTATTTATTATTTCCCCAAACACATTCAATCAAAGTTTAGAGATAGCCATTTTGCTCAACGTAGTTGAAAGTTCTGGAAATTATGTATTTAGAGATTACAAATCCCTCAGAGCCCCAAGGGCAAAGGTTGTAAGTTATGCCCTGGGGGCATATTAGGTTTGTATAGATTGAGTTGTCGTAAAAACTTCAAAAGGGGCTCATTAAATTTGAGATTGAGAGGGCTAGTGCCCTTTTTAATAGTCGAAAGTGATTTGAGGGTAACTAACCCCTCTCTCACGCCCACGATATCCCCAAACACTTCCATTCAAAATTTTCAGATAGCCCTTTTGTTCAACGTTGCAGAAAGTTCTGGAAATTAGGTCTTTGAGGATGACACCCTCCACCCTGGCCCTCAGGGCAAGGGTTGTAAGTTATGCCCTGGAAGCATATAAGGTTTTTATTGAAAGCGTTGTCGTAGAAACTTAAAAAGGGCTCATTTGATTGGAAATCGAAAGGGCTAGTGCCGTTTTCAATAGTCGAAAGTGATTGGAGAACGACTAACGCCCCTCTCACGCCCACCATTTTCCCAGACACATCCAATCAAAATTTAGAGATAGCCATTTTGTTTAACGTAGTTGAAAGTTCTGGAAATTATGTCTTAGAGGATGACAACCACCCTCACAGCCTTTAGAGTAATGGTTGTAATTTATGCCCTGGGGGCATATAAGGTTTTTATAAAAAGCGTTGTCGTAGAAACTCAAAAAGGGCTCATTTGATTGGAAATTGAATGGCCCATTGACCTTTTTAACAATGAAAAGTTATTGGAAGGCTTGACATTTTTATAGTAAAGATCGATGTTGGTGTAATGTATTACTTTTTTTGGTTGTTGTTGTTGTTTAGACCGGGGCACTTGGTATTGAAGGAGTTGTTGTAGGAACTTCGAAAAGGGCTCATTCGATTGAAAATAGAAAGGGCTGATGCCCTTATTAATATTGGAAAGTGAATGGAGGGAAACTAATCCCCCTCCCACGCCCACCCTCCCATTTGCCTTTATATTTAAAAACTAAACGTTGCCTTAAGATTAAATCAAAAAGCACTGTGTTAATGCTAATTACCAATAAGGCATCTCAGCAGTATCCCAAGAACGACTGAGGGTATTATGTTCAAACTTTCGGGGCTAATTCTGCTCTTAATATATAACCAAATCAAAATGGCGTAAGTGTATCCAAGCTATCAAAGAAAGTAAGCAGATTTTTTTGCGAATAGTATCAAGTTTTTCATTTCAGGCCAACTAGAGGAGGTATGAAACTAAATTAAAAACTACTATTTGTTTCTTGAATTTTAAGAGGTCGAATGTAGTTAAAAATTCCTGAAAATTTTTTTTCCGTACAAAAACGGCAGACCAAACTATAAAGTCTTAAAGATACGTAGTTGTTTGAACTGTAATTTACATTTTCTCCGAAAATACCTAGTCAATACAAAGTGGTGAGATGATAATTACAAAAAACTTCTCCAGAAAATAGGTTTTTCTAAGAAAAGTAAAGAAATTCATTAAACGAAAAATTAGCAAAAATCAAATCAAATAATCTACTAAGCGTGAAACTACCACAAATCAGCATCGATAAATAAATGAAACCCAGAACGAACAGAAATTACAAAAGGTAACCGATTCAGACTCAAAACAAGGAGAAATTAATATAAATTTGGCTCACAGCCCCTATGACTTCCCAAGGCTACAACAAAATTGCACTTTACTGAAAAAATTAAAAAATGAATGTGCATTGTCAGTTTAATATACATATACTGATATCTAATAATCGAAATGTTAATATTATTTGATTTATTAAAGTTATAAAAGTAAAAACATTTTTTTTTTTCAGTGAAGTGCAAATTATGTTCTGGCCTTGGGAAGGCATAGGGGCCTTGAGCCCAACTTACGTTAATTTCTGCTCGTTTTGAGTTTGACTCGGTTATTTATTGTAATTTCTGTTCGTTTTGGGTTTCATTTATCATTTAAACTTTGTTATATAGATAAAAGCTTTAAGTAAAAAAAAATAATTTTATCGTTTTTGTTAAACTTCGAAAGAGTCTATCCGGAAACTTCTGTTCATGTATTGAAAACTTTCAACCAATTTGTTTTAGAATAAAAAGTTGAAATGGGCTTGAGTCATGCAAATACCAGTCAGCATGTCACGCAAAGGAAGAAATATAGTGGAAGATTGTGGTCTGGGTACATAAAACATTCCATCGCAATAAAATGCTGCTTAGTTGGGATACGATAGAACAAAACAAAAAGAAAAAGATATTTAAGAATAGTTAAACTGTACTTTGCAAGAGAGAAAAGAAAGCGCATCGTAATTTTGCCTTTATCTTGGACAGATAATAAAAGAAAGCTTAAGAGGAGAAAGCGCATATTTTAAAGCGTTTTCTATATCATTTTCGAAAAAAAGGAAAGATCCTTAAGCTATTATATCCCCCACCACCAAGTATATAACTGATTTTAGGTGTGCTATTTCAGTATTAATGAGTAAAAGAGGTCATACACAAAACTGCAGGTAACAGGCTAATGAAGTAGTCTATAAAACTATTATTCTTTATGGCCCTTTCTAGGGCCATTCTACTTTGCCGATGGCTGCCATAAGGTTCTTATTCAAAAGTCCAGGCTAGGGAAAACTATCTCAATACTGCCATCTCAATATTCAATCCCCTAAGCGGGTGACCAATCTATGGCTAGTTGCAATTTATAACAAAACGTATCAGAGGGCTAGAACTTAACTAATTCAGGGGCGTAATTTGTTAAGGGGTGGGGGAGGGGCAACAGCCCCTTCAGACCCCAGTTTGACCTCCCAGCTGAAATTTTGTTTCTTTAAAAATCTTGTTAAAACTAAGAAAGCCTGCGTAATTCAAGCCTCCAGAGAAACGGGTCAGTTTTCTTTAGTATATCTTTGCCTTCATGGTACTATATGGCTCATTTTACGTTTTCACTGTCATTTTCATCTTATTTGAGAAAATTGGCTCCAAGTTTGCCCCAAATTTAAAATCATTTAAATTCGAAGCTACAGTCTCAGTGCTCTGTTTTTTTAATTATAAAGGCTGCTTACTTAATGGATTTATTTCTTCAAATAGTGGGAAACTATTATTAGTGGAAGGTGTTTTTGTACAATAATCTACAATTAAAGTTTTCCTGAAACAAAGTTTTTCAAAGAAAAGTAAACAGTCATGATAAAACTTAAGACGAGCAGAAACACAGCCATATAAGAAATCAAACTTACCCTAAAACAGACCTCATCTGATCTCTAGGGACAGATTGATGGTCACTTGTAGTATTTTTCTTGTTGTTTATTTTGTGTCACTTTGTTTTGTTTTAATAAATTTCTCTCTCTTTTAACACGAATGGACATTACTATCAATGAAAAAACGAAACCAAAAACGAACAGAAATTAAAATGACTTTTCACATCCAACATAAAAATAACATATACTGATATAGATGAATGATTAAATTCTAAACTGAACAGAAATTAAAATGAATAATTAAGTCAAAATTGTAACGCACAGAAATTAACACAAACAGGAGTAGGGCTACCGCCCCCTAAACCTTCTAAAGGCAGAGAACTTGGTTTGTGTTTTACTGAAAACATTGAAAAATCAAAAAATTGCTTATAATTATTATCCTTATGATAGTCAGTGCTTTGAGTAAAGTGCGAAATCGGGTATATATATATATATATATATATATATATATATATATATATATATATATATATATATATATATATATATATATATATATATATATATATATATATATATGATGATGCAACCTATGGCTTGATGCAACCTACTGCAAAATACTTGATAGCTTTAATTCATATATTTTTTTCTTTTTTTTTCTCTTTTGACCACACCACTACGTATGGGAGTTGTCATCGAAGGAGTGGAAATTGAAAGTTCTAGTTCCCTTTTTAAGAGTCAAAAGTGGTTGGAAGGCAACTAGCGCCCCTCCCACGACTTTTTTGCTGCCCTGTCCTCAGAGAGATCCGATCAAAATATCCAGATAGCCGTTTTATTCAGCATAGTGGAAAGGTCCAATAACTATGTCTCTGAGGATAACTTGGCCCCTACATACCCTTGGGGTAAGGGTTTTAAGTTATGCATTTTGCCCATTGTTTACACATAGTATTTGCTATTGGGAAAGGGAGGTGTGATTGATCCTGTGTCTCCAAAAAGGCTTAGGGTATTAAGGTAAAACTTATAGAGGATGTTGAGCTGAGTGTTCGAACTAAATCAAAACACATTGTGTGCAACCATGTTGTCAAAAGGACGTATCAGCGATACCTCAGGAACGGCGCTGTGTATTAAGTTGAAATTTACTAACAACTCACTGTAGCAACAAGCCACCTGAGGGCGACACAGCTCTCTGCGCTTCTCCTGTACTCATTCTATTCAAAGCCTTGAATCCTCTAAAATTTTTTATGGCCTCTTTCTAACCTATTCATGGACTACCTGCTTTTTTTGGGCCCTAAACGAATGTCCAAAAAGCACAAACTTTAGCAGAATAAAAAATATTCGTTACAATTGGCGGTGTTTCTATATAGGCTCCATTGTCTAAGCAGTAGAATTAGGTTTGTATTCAAGAGAGTAGCCTCTGGGTTGGGGTCCCAAATTCTTGTAATCTTTACGCATTGTGCATGATATCCTGTAATTATCATATAATCTATATTTTAACACCTTTTTTTAGTTCGTGTTTTGGTGAGGATTTAAAGCTTATAGCCTTGATTATTTATAGATGTTCATCCATTCCTGCTTTCTCTTCCATAAAAAGACTCACTTTATTGACGTTTTCCTTGATTGTGACTAAAATAAACTGAAAGGACCCTTGTTCGAACATGTATTTTCTAAGTAATTTATCCTGTGGAAAAATTCTCTACTTAGTAAATTACGGTTGAGCGATCAATACCACGTATAGCATGACAGTGTCGCTTATAAATTAATAAAGAGAAGAAAGGCTTTTAGTGTTGGAAATAAGTTAAAAACTGTTTGAAAAGGCACGTGGTTAGTCTCGCTAGTCTTTGGATTCTGTTTTATTTCCTAACAAACTCAAAGCTATTCATATCTGCAGTGTTTCGCAACCTTTTTTTTCTTTTCTTTTTTTTCTTTTTTTCTTCTTTTAATCCAAACTGGCTCATTGCTGTACTTGCTTACTTACTTAAAGCTCCAGGTGGTGGTCCAGCCTAGAGATAGATGTGAGTGCCTTTACTCCGAACGGTCCGGCGCAAGCGTGACTGCTTCTTGGAGATCAGTACCGATCATGGAGAGGTACTGGGTAAGGCTGTTCTTTCATCTGAGCCGGGGTCCTCCACGAGGACACTTCCAGCCATGCTCAGAGGGATCAAAATTGAATTAAGTGGCTGAACCACCGTGTGGTTCTTACGACGAGTTGACGAGAATGGGGGGTCTGATCCGTTAGTGTCAGCAGTCGGGTGTTTGAGAAGAAGTCGTACCACTTCTATGGCATCATGAACAGAAGCAGCAGCTGGCCAGGTTTCAGCACCGTAGAGAAGGACTTGCGTTACAGTCGTGTTGTAAATCCGCATTTCCGCATCCGCATTCACATCTCCAGGTGGTAATCCAGCGTAGACATAGATGTTAGTGCCTTTACTCCGAACGGTCCGGCGCAAGCGTGACTGCTTCTTGGAGATCAGTACCGATCATGGAGAGGTAATGGGTAAGGCTGTCCCTTCATCTGAGCCGGGGTCTTCCACGAGGATGTTTCCAGCCATGCTCAAGGGGATCAAAATTGAAAAGTGTGCTGGCGGGTGCTTCGGCTGCCATACGAATTAAGTGGCTGAACCACCGTGGGGTTCTTACGACGAGCTCACGAGAATGGGGGGTCTGATCCGTTAGTGTCAGCAGTCGGGTATTTGAGACGAAGTCGTACCACTTCTATGGCATCACGAGCAGAACCAGTAGCCGGCCAAGTTTCAGCACCGTAGAGAAGGACTTGCGTTACTGTCGTGTCGTAAATCCGCATTTTTGTTTTTCTTTTGATGTTAGGCTTTCACCAAACGGAACGCCATAATAGACGCAGCTTTAGCGATGCGTGATTGGACTTCTATTTCAATTCAGCCTTTATGGGAGACGGCAGATCCAAGGTAAGTAAAAGACTTGACAACTTCAACAGTGTGCCCTAATACGTTGAATGCTGGTGAGTTGGCGGAATTACCTGACGGGTTGATGATCATTATTTTTGTTTTCTGTCAGCTAATATATAGTCCCACTTTCAGGGCTTCTTCCTACAGCGTATTTAGGACTGCCTCGAGTTCAGCTGCCGAAGTGAATATCAGGGCAATATCATCTGCGAAGTCGCAATCGGTTAGGACTCTATCGCCATATTTCAGTCCGAATTGGAGCCGATTCATTGTTCGATCCATGACATAATCAATCACCGCGTTAAAAAGTTTAGGAGCAGCAACACAGCCTTGCCTTACACCAGCCTTATCTATTTCGAATAGTGGGCTTCGGGAACTATTGACTTGGACATACTTTTTTGTACCAGTTAAGAGTGCCTTGAACAGTTGGCAGTATTTGTCAGGGAGACCCGTTCGTTTAAGCATCATCCGAAAGATGCTTTAAAGTCAACAAAGGCAATATATGCTGTGCGCTGGAACTCACGGGCTTTCTCGATGACCTGGCGACTGGTGTATATCTGCTCGGTCGTGGATCTGTTGGGCATGAAACCTGCTTGCCGAATCCGGTGGCACTTACGGATGAACTGGATACTTCTATCAAGCATTATCATTGCGAGTAGTTTGCCAGGAGCTGACAAGAGGGTGATTCCTCTTTAATTCGCGCAATCGCTAAGGATACCTTTGCGCTTCCATAGAGAAAGGATTATCCCTTCCTTCCATTCTTCAGGTATCAATTCGGTTGACCAGACGAGTATGAACAGCATGTGCAGCCAAAGTAGCATTACCGCTCCTCCAAACTTTAGCATCTCCACGGTGATCCCGCAGGTTCCTGGTGCCTTGTTGTTCTTCATTCTCTGCAGGGGATTTTGTGTCTCTTCTACCGAAGAAGGATCAGGCTCTGGTAGATTTTCACATTTTGTTTGCTGAGTGGACGCAGTTAGGTTAGAATCAACGTTGATTCTTTCGCCGTTTAGTAGCTTTGCGAATTGCTTCTTCCATCGATCAAGTTGCGCGTTTTCATCTTCTAGCATTTCACAAGTGACGGATTTAACTGCGCCTATCTTTGGTGGTTTCCTATCGCTAAGGTCTCTGACATGCTTGAAAAGCTCAAATGCTTGAAAAGCGAAAATGCTCGTGCCGCATTTTCTAGCTCTTCAGCTTTTTCGTCAACAAATTGTTGTTTATCACGGTGAATAACTTTGTTTCTGATCCCGTTTAGCCGTCTGTAGGAAGGCATATCTCCGGCAAGCCGCGCTTTCCGGTGCTGGTCAATGATTTGCAGTGCTTCTTGGGATAGCCAGGGCTTTTGAATACATCTTGCGACCGACGGTATTAGTGGCAACCTCTAGTGCATCGTCTTTATATGTCTGTCAGAACGTGTCCGGGTCAACAAGTGTATTCAGGCGTTCAAGCCAATTCTGAATTTGAACTGAGTACTTTTGGGAAAATGCCTCAATTTTTAGTTTATGGGTGTCCAACTTTGGCTTGCGTCGTTCTGAAGGCTGGGCTTTAAGACGCAGACGGAAGTTCGCGGCAACTAATCGATGGTCTGTATTCCCTATCTCAGCGCAACTATATGTTCTACAATTCGTAACCGATGTGTGCCATCTTTGGTTGACTGTGATATAGTCAATCATCTCCTGCATTCGCCCGTCAGTGCTATATCATTTTGGCTTATAGATGTCTTTCCTGTGAAACAGGGTGTTGGCAATGACCAGATGGTGCATAGCGCACAGCTGGAGTAGTCGGGTCCCATTTTCGTTCAAGAGTCAGGGGTAACAACCGGTCCAAATACAGACTTAAAAGCTCCACTGGGGTTAGATACCGTTGCATTATATCGCTCACCACGGCCAAAACATTGTGAAGGGAAATCCGAGATTGAGCAGATGACAGAGCTGAGTAGAACTTGTCTTATTCGTCTACTGGGTCAAAATTTTTTGGTGCGTAGTAAGTGCTGTGTGTATGTAAATGTTCACGGTAAATTGATTGGCACACTGAGATTTCCCCTTACTCCAAAAATCAGACTGCAATTTTGATTTAAAGATCAGTCTTGCAATTGAAAAAGTCACTTTCGAACACGTTTTTAAATATGCAAATCAATATTTTGAAAAAAAAAACTTTTCACCCATATTCGTAACGTTTCCCCATATACATAGACTGTAAATGCATAACAGACTACAGACTGTATATCCTTTGGGATTTTTTAGCATGTCGTAAGCGAAACTCCCCTAAGATGTTTGAAGCTGGCAGCACTGGTTATTTAATTCTGGTTCTCTATTGCTCAATTGTTTCTTACCCTTCTTGTTAGATGAATAGTGGCTGTTTCCCTTCTCGAGTTTTGCTATTATTTTTCTATCTTCCATGGTATCTATTCAGGTACCAAATCTATGGTTCTCTCCCCCCCTCCCCCTGAAATCTTTAGATTTTCCAAATCTATTGAGAATTCTTGTTGAAATTATCAACTAATACTACTACTACTACTGCTACCAACTCACTGCTGCACCAAGCGGCCTGAGGCCAACACAGCTACAAACGCCCCTCCTCCACCCCAATCTATTCAAAGTATCTCTCTTTACCCCCTCCCAAGAAGTTCCCATAAATCTTTCCTTGTGACATCCTCCCACCCCATTCGGGGACGACTTGTTTTTTGTTTGGCCCTAGACCATAGACCGATAAGGATAATCTTTCGCAATCCGCCATCTTTCATCCGCAGAACATGTCCTAGCCATCTCATCCTTTCTCTCATTATAGTCCTAGAAAACGGGATTGAACCATATTTTTCTTACAGCTTACTATTTGTGATACGGTCAGTCAGTAGGGTACCCAAAACAATCCGTAGGTAATTTCTCTGGAAAACATCTAGCAACTCCTCTGAATCTTGGTTCACAGACTTATTTTTCTACTCTTTCAAACTTTTTTTCTAACTTTTGAAAGACACCCTGGGCCTTGGCTATTCGACTTTTAACGTCTCCACTGAACCTACCGTCTCTACTAATAATACTACCTAGATAAATCAAGCTGTCCACTTGATCGATCTTTTCGTTACCCAACATCACCTCTTCACCATCACTTATTTCTAGTCTTGGCGACTTAGTCTTCATGACATTAATTTTCAAACCTATTATTGTACCGTGAACTCACGAAACCTCTATAAGTTCATTCATTTTGCTAACACTTTCATCTAGGATGCTTAAATCATCAGCATAATCTCAGTCTACAAGATTTTTATTTCCCCATTTGATTCCCTGTTATCACATTGCCTTTGCTATGCTCCTAAGGACAAATTCCTTCAAAATGATCCATATAAACGGGGATAGAACGCAACCCTGCTTAACTCCTGATTTAATACAAAACCAGCGACTAACCTCACTTCCTACCTTAACCGCAGCAACGTTAGTCGTACGCTAATCACTTTGATGTATTTATTTGGTAACCCCTCAAGGATAGGATCTTTGCTAAAGATGTTTGATGACTCATGTCCTTCTCGATTATTAATTTAAGAGTGAAAATTTGGTCAAAGCATCCACTACGCGTCCTAAACCCACAGTGTTCTTCTTTTAAAACTTTATCCACAGCATCTCCAAATCTAAAAATTATCATCTTACTAAGTAATTTACTTTGTACAGAAACCAGGCTAATGCCTCTATAATTACCACACTCACTTTTATCACCTTTCTTAGCGATGGATTTAGTAAGAGTTTTCCTAAAATCGCTAGGTACTTCCCCTTTTTCAAAAATCATATCCATAATCTTCAGTAACTTATGGCTAACCTCACAACCACCATATTTAAACAACTCATTAACGACATTAACCACACTTGCCACACTCTCAGTGCCTGGGACACTATTATTTTGTAGTCCTTTTAGTAGTGTCACGATTTCTTCGTCACCTAATAAATCGTCCTTCCAATTATCAATTGATCCAATATCAAATTATCAATAAAAACATTGAGTTACCAGTTAACTATAATCAAATGATTTTCAATTTTTTCATAATTACCACCCCTCCTCCCTCGAAAAACTATTTTGCTACTTTAAAGGTACTATGAACTTTAATAGGTTTAAATAAAAAAAATATTTATACTAAGTATTTTCTAATCAAGGCCTTAATTTGAGGGTTTTGTTTACCTTCTTATTTGTTTAAAGTTATGATTGTTTACCCATTGATAGTAAAAAAAATTTAATCTGTTAGATGTAGGCTAACATCTACTTTTAGATTGCTAAATTGACAGACTTCAAGAAGTCTGAAACTCAAACTTGTTCTCTAGAAAAGACACGAACATCAGCGCTACCTAGTTTCTCTAGTTGAATATTTTCTCGCAATTTTTGTATAATTGAGCCCCGCTATACAGGGTTGCCACTCCTAGTTATTTATCACTACTTCTAGGGATTATTTATGTTGCCTAGTGAGTTTTTCCTAAATCTATTGATTTTTCACGATATAGCGCGTAGATTCATGATTCAATCGAATAAATCATACAAGAAGCTAACTAATAAAGAAAACACACAAACTAGTGATTCACTACAGTTCCTAATATGTTCCTGATTAGCATATATGCAAAAAAAAAATAAAAAAAATCAGTTCCACAATTATATAGCGGCGCTATATAATTGCTTAAATGATTTTTTTTTTTTATCCATCAAAGTAATAATAAATCCCATGGGTTTAGTTTTTTCCACTTTTCTATATGGTTAAATCTTTACTACGAAGTGGTAATAGACAATAAATTTTGTTATTATTCCCATTATTCTTTTGCGATCGTTTTTCCGTTGATTTTTCTTTGGAGGGAGGGGCTAATAATCTTGAAACTATTCACTGGCTATCTCTTCTCATTTTACATGTTGTAAATCTGTTACATGTTATTACTTGTTGAAGATGTTTTCCAGGCGCTTACACAAGATTTTTTCATGGGGAGGGAGGGCACTGATAAAAGCAATTTTTCCATAATTGGAATAAGAAATACTGATCAATTCGGGAAAATTTGGAATTTCGGTGGGAAGGCAGGCCCCGAGGCCCCCCTCCTGCAAACTTCCCTGTTGTTCTCGGATTCTTGTGGTACTTCCATAAAAAGGTTTCACATAAAACAACTTTGCGTATTTTCACCATGAAGCTGAGCTATTTCTACCATTACATCTGATGTTTTAAAGGATGAGGGGGAGGGGGTAAGCTTAGGAAGGCATAGGCATAGGAATTTATTTTGCAAAGGTTACACAAATCCCCCCCCCCCAAAATAGATAACTAACGGAAATAATTATCTGTTAATAAGTTTTTAAAATCTTAAGATATGACGTAGGAGGGAGGTGAAGATTCATCCCTGTCCACGTGACTGAGCTTATAGATCCTGGGATTCAAGCCGTCAAGATACCTGACAGTAGTTAACCGTTGCCTAATTTCCTTATATAAAGAATGTGCTTTCAATAGACTGTTTTATTGAGTCCACGGATCCCCACGAAAGCTAATAAAGAAAAGAAGAAACTTCGCTTGACAGAGGCTTGACGAAGAGATAATTTCACCCAAAACCTTTGAAAAATACGTCTTAACAACCATATTTCTTTCAAAATATTTACCTAAGTAGAAGTAATCAGCTTTTGCATCGACACCTTACTGTTTTAAAATTGCGAAAATAGATTATTTCATGGTTTTCAATGTAATTTCATATAAAGTCTGGAAACCCTTTTCAGATGGAGGAAGGGGGTTGTCATTACTATTATTGTTTTGCATTTTATTTGCTCCATTATTGCAAAATAGATATATGTAGCAGGGGAGGGAGGGGGGCAAATTTTCGGTCGTTTCTCCCTGTGGACTCCTTGTCTATAGATATTTTCAAAAGCCTTCAGTACAAAATATTTCTTGCCATCCTTTCTGTCCCTACAGTTTAATTTTCTATGAGGGGGAGGGGGGTAAGCAGTAAACATACGGATATTAGAAGGGTTCGATTGTATGTTTATCTTCAAATATTGAGTCATCAGAAGCTTTCTTGTGACTGACATATGTCATTTTTAGTGTTATGCAGATATATCATGCCGTCCGAATCCGATTCACATTATCTGCTTCCTCGTTCCTTTTTGTGTAAGTTTCCTGAGTGGAGATTCTGGGATAGATTGGAATTCCCTTGTTTGCATGTCTCTTTTCTGATAAACCTCCCGATGAGCTCTGGCTTTTGTTTCGAGGAGCTTCCTCCTTTTGGAGATTGTAAGAGAAAGTATATTGACTGAGGGTCTCTTAAGAACTTCTCTGTATTTGACTTGTAAAATTGAATGGCCAGTGAATTCTCCAATTCAAAGGTATAGTGGCGTAACCAGAGTTTCATTTTGGGCGGGGGGCCCGTAAGGACACTAAAGGATTCATAAAGGAAGGGTCTTTGCCCCTCTGTTTTTTTTAGGAAATCTCCGAAAATTTGGGGATAGTGGAAGCACTGTACGAATAACAACTGATAAGCCAAAGTAATGAAAGAGAGAGGTTAATTTTTGTTTTTTTCAAAATTAGATGTTTACATATCAATATTTAAGGGATGGATTTAGCAAACACCACTCTGAGTAATTTGAGTTTGAAATTACCAATACTAAGTTACATTGAAAACTATGTATCGCCTATATGACGTAGCCCGAATTTTTGGGTTAGGACAGATAAGAAAAAATCTTGATGTTTGTAAAATTCACCATTAAATACAGTGGGGAGCATTGGAATGTATTTAATTGAAAAAAATATCATCACGTGCTCATGTTTTACATTATGGATTTTATGCGTTGTGTTTCGACAAAAGTGTTGCCGGGTACTTTTTTTTTTATCGACATTTAGATAGAAATAATGCTTTTTTTTCTTTTCTTTTTTCTTTTTTTACATTAAACAGCTACGTGACAACGAGCTCTAAGTAAGCTGTGACTCGTCGTCAAAGTAACCAGAACCAGCGACCAGATGAAATAACAATAATTGTAGAACTATTTTTATATGCAAATAAACGAGCGGTTACCGGTGTTTTAACTAAAGGGCAAATCATATCCTGGTACGCTTAGTTGGAAGTTAAGGGTTCGGCAGCCAGCTTAGTGGTTTTTTGCTGTTTCTTAGTTTTAATAAAATAGTAACAAACTTTGTATTTTACGTGTAATTTCTGTTTATTTTTCTTTATCTGAACCAAAATGACATGCATATAGTCATGTGTATTCTCTATTTCTCACTATATATGTATATTTACTGAGTGCGACTATAAAAACAGCTCATATATCTAATTCATTTATATGCAGGCCTATATAACCTAAGCCATGCATGGGACAGATTAACGGGGCTGGGGTTTTGACTCCAGTCCTCTGAGATTTCCAGATTATTTGTGTTTTATTGACTATGGCCTTCAAATGTAGGCCTCCTGTGAAATAAATTCCTGGCTTCTCTAATATAAAAATCTGGCCATTTTTTATGATTAGCTGAATACATTGCTGCACACTAATCAGACCTATATTTTGAGCAGGTCTCCAAATCTTTTTGGGGACTGTATCTTTCAAATTCCTGCGAGGTTGCGCCTCAAGGGAGGGGGTCCTCGAGATATTTTCGAGTAGTGAGTCAAATTCTCCAGCCCTGTCTCTTGGTTGTAGACGCACGGATACATAGTGTTTTATACTGTTCTCCAGCAACTCAAATAGAACTTCTAAATTATTGTCTTGGAAAAGTCTTCATTTTGATGGATTTCTCAGGATCCGATCTTTACATATGTCAGGTTGGCCTTTGCGGAGGCTAAATATTTGTTCTGTGGCAATAAAGGGTGCAAAGCAGTATTTTGCTGAGTTTTTTTTCTTTACTTAGGAATGGAACTAGATCGAATGAACTATGAAGTGGTATTTTGCTGAGTTTTTTTTATCTTTAATGAGTAATGGAACTAGATCGAATGAGCTCTCTCCTAGCTTTCTATGGCAACCGGCTCGATGCCTTCACCCTTGAAGAAAATAAAAAATTATATAAGTTTAAAAAAAGAATGAAGACGAATAAAAAGCGATCGCTTTGGCAAGAAAAATATGTTTTCTGTTTTTTAGATAGTTCCAACAGTCAAGTTTTAAATATTGCTTTCTACCGGCCGCTGATAAGTCTTTGCTAAGTCAGAACTGGCTTGTGCATCCCGAAAAGAAGTTCTCGGGAGCGAACTCTAAGTTACGAACGGCCACTCTTGATAGTAATCAGAACTCAGAAAATGGAAGATTAGAAGCAGTATTCACATAAAAAAGAATCGGTTATGTATACTGATTCCAAATATGTTAAATTTATAAGTTTAAAGGTACCCATCAAATTCGCTTAAGAAAATTGCTTAACCAAATTTCCTTAAGAAAGAGGGGGAGCTCCCTCCAAAAGTGACCTGTGCAACTCGTGCAGCTCCCAGAACCAGGACCCAAGTGTATACATAATTTGGTAATTTTAGACAAGAGGATACACAAATAAATCTCTAAAGAAAGGCAAATCGTAGGCTAGAAGAAAATAACCCTAACAAGAGGAAAAACGCTGTATATAAAGGAAAAAAAAGGAAAAATCTAAGAAGCTCAAATATGATGCCACAAAGTCTTTATGATGAGAAAACACTACACAATTCCCATTAAACTGAAACAAATAACCTACATGTCCAAAAGAATAAGTAATATGATCCTTATTTCTGATATGAGATTCCTGTGGCAATAAAAGGCTTCAGATTGATTGGAATTGTGTATAGTATTTTGTCATCACAAGGAGTTTGTTTAAGTAAACAAACACGTAATCTATTATTTACCACATGTGCTTGGACAAATTAAAATTTCGTTTTTTTGCAATAATGGACCACAAGGCTTGTTCAGAGGGGGGGGGGGTACAAAAAATTTCTCAAAATGTATCAGAGATATGTTTGTATGCATTTTTGTTACTTTTCTACGAGCTAAACACAAATTATGGGAGGGGGTCGGGTCTCAAACCCGGAAAATTCCCTGGATATGGCCTTGATGGACCATTATTCCTTGAAAATTTACCCGATTTTGCAGATGTACCAAAGGAAAGGCAAAAATTTATAATCTTAACTGAACTATCTACAGCATTCTTCCTATGTTACATGGATTATATTAGTTTGAGTTACAATTTCACACATGAAAGGATAAGTAATAAGGGGTTGAAGGGGGTCGTAGATGTCCTCGCATTTTACAGACAAACAGGAATTTGGTGCGAAAACGAGAAGAAAACTATAAAAGAATATTCAGTTATTCCATAAGTAACTAAAGAACGATGATGAACTTGAAGATGAACAGAAATTATTCTATATATATATATATATATATATATATATATATATATATATATATATATATATATATATATATATATATATATGTATATATATGTATATATATGTATATATGTATATATATATATATATATATATATATATATATATATATATATATATATATATATATATATATATATATAGTATATATATGTATATATATATATTTATTCATATATTTATTTATTTATTTATTTAGATAAGGGCTGTCCCCCCCCCCCATATTCATATATTTTTCTCGATAAAGTTTCAAAATGTATAAACAGTTAAAATAAACTTCGGCGTAAAGGACAAAGGAATTGGGAAATGGGTACCCACTGGGTACCCAGGGAGTTTTCCGCTCCCACGTCCCTCTTGCCAAACACTAATAATTTAATCAATTCTTGCCTTAGTA